>NC_090188.1:34656950-34861950 GCF_024679245.1 Pseudorasbora parva | reverse complement strand
TGTCTCTTTCTCAGTGATTCCACACTCCCAAAAGAGGCTTGGATGTGCCCACCTCTATGATCTGCTTGGCACTGGAGGGTAATAGATCGGCATGGAGTGATCACACACACTCAAGGCTGACTGGCCACTGACAGGCACGTCATTGCTCCAGATTTCTTCAGTTGACTTCTCGCAATTGATCAGCTGGAAATCCTTGTCAACACAGATCTCTATTTGGCCCAAAGTCTGAAACTGGCCCCCCTGAGAAATACAGTGAGAAATAAGATCTCGCTTCAGCAAAACTGATGATAAATTGTGGTCCTAGTGAATTTAACTGTTGCCCAGAGCAGATCAGTCTCACTATATATCAAGCCAAAAGGATATTAAAATTGACTTAATTTACATTTTAAGCAACATTTTGGGTTCAATACAAGTTGAGCTCAATTGACACAATTTGTGGCATAAAAAACAACAAAAAAAGCCTTCCTTTCTCTCTTAATTTACCCTCTGCTCAAGCTCATTTTCAAAACTATAGGGGTGCGACCCAATCAGCTCATCAGTATATCATGTACATGAATGACTCTGTTCAGTGCCCTGACTACTGAACTAGGAAGCTGATTGAGATGCACCCTAGATTTCTAAAGGCCTCTTTATATTCCATTTTTCGTGTTCTGCTCCGTCTCACGCACTCAAGCCTGTCAAAGTATACTTCTTTGGCATTGAACGTTGAAAGACGCATTCTAGTGTCTAGTGGACTGCTGTCAAGAACTCAAGTTACTCACATATGTGCTGTTGTATGTGCACTGTCCACACAGACACAAAAATTGTGCTGCACACAGATAGTGTGCATAAACGTCCGATGTTATTTGTGCTATACTGCTGCAAATTAGTATATTAAGTTTTTTTTTAAAGTATACAATTACTGGTAATTGATTTGAATCAATTACCAGTTATTGTTAATTAATTACCAGTTAATTATTTATTTTAATCAATTTATTATTTGATTTACAGAATTGGTAATACTGACCCAATTCCCTTCCATTTGAAGTGGCTTACTGTAGCCTGGTTTTAAAGAAAAGGGGGGACAAGTCTAAAATGTTGTTTTGTGGTAATCTCCATTAAGTCAGTCATGCTGTCGACACCCACGGAGTCGGACCCCTTGATGGACATGACACCAATCAGAAAGTGTGGTGTCATAATTGAAAATAAGACAATTAGGAGGAATGTGGAAGGCCGAAAAACACTTTGGGCTTAATTAACCTGTTATTGTATATTATGTATGTTATTGTTTAACATACATAATATACAATATTACAACATACAACATACATAATATACAATATAATATACAATATATTATTGTATGTTATTGTTTAAATATTGTTGGCTCTCTAAAACCATCTGCTCAACGCATACATGTAAACTCTCTCTCTCTCTCTCTCTCTCTCTCTCACACACACACACACACACACACACACACACACACACACACACACACACACACACACACACACACACACACACACACACACACACACACACACACACACACACACACACACACACACACACACACACACACACACACACTCACACTCACACACTCACACACTCACACACTCACACACTCACACACTCACACTGAAGCCTAGAAAAGGAGGAACTACATTTTTTTTGTTAACCACTATTATGTCAGTCATGCTGTCAACTGAGCCAGGAATATTACAGTCCTAACAGACTAAATGAAAATGCTTAAAACTCTAAAACACAAAAGAGCCATTTTTCATTCATACCTTTCCTGGGTGGACACACTGAATCTTTGGCTTCACTTGGTAGAAGTTGATAAGGGCTGTCTCCACATCATCCAGCTAAAAAAAAAACAGTAAATATGACGCATTTACTGTGCCTATAATCAAAAGATTCTTGTTTATCTCAGGCCAAAAATGAAGAAGTTGAAAGAATGTAACAGGAAGTCAGGCTCTGTGTTGAAATGCTGATCTTGCAGCTATCGCAGTGAATACAGAGAAAATTATGCACGCTGTTTAGAATAATGCTGTGAGGCATCTTATTAGATGGATGATACTTTTGTGAAACTTAAACCTGATCGTTATTTCCATTATATCTTTCTTGTAAGTGTTGTTGTGGTATCAGTGACAGGAACAGAAATCATTAACAGAAGAACCACAAACCTTTCAGTGTCTAATAAATGACATAAATGACAATAAATTACAGAAGTGAGAACAATTAAACTACTTACAGTGTAGCGTTCCTCAGAGGGCACGATTTTGTTGTTCCTTAAAACACTGAAAACACAAAAGACTTATTAGGAAAGTAAAATCAACTAGGGTTAAGAGGCATGATAGTGGCGCCTAACATCTCTGAGAGATGGAAAAAAATGTGTTAACCGGTAATGTTTATACCATTGTGAAGCTATTATATTATAAGAGGCATGACTGGTTTAATTTACAGCAATGCAGTAACATGGAGTAATACGGAAATCTAAAATGGGACATGCCTCAAACTTGTTATATATTCATATTATTATGAATAAAAGGTTTATTTGTTCATGGTTGTCGAGCAACATTGTAATTTGCCACATTAACACTACAAACCCGACAATAGTTTATACTTAAGAAGTAAAAGGCCTTTTAGTATGAAAAATGAGCTGTGAAGTTTTATAAAGTAAATGTAAGAATCCATGTTGCTAGTAATATTTCAAGATAAACAATTTAGGTTTACTTGATTATCCATACACAATTTAAGAAAGATCATGTTACACTTGATCAAGTATCAAGTTTGAGAAATGTGATGTCTTTTTTGGAAAGTTAATTTGTTCATCAATGTATTGCATGGCATTATAGGTATTGTTTATTATATATATATATATATATATATATATATATATATATATAAGGGGTGTCCAACTCTCAAACACATCTGTCTGTAATTATAAATCAGCCCGGAATACCATGATTAGCTGGTTCAGGTGTGTTTGATTAGGGTTGGAGCTAAAATCTGCATGGTGGTAGGACCAAATTTACTGCTCTCACAACTTCCTAGTTTACAGAATGCCACAAAATCAGAGTATACAGTGACAAAACAACCAATGAAAAACAAGAACTCACCTGTTAAGGTCAAACTTGTGGTACAGCTCGAGAGCTTTGCTAAAGTATTTATGCTCACTGTTCAGAGACTCTGCTTTTGCAGCACACGTTCCATGTTTCTGCCATTCATATTTCCTAAGCACAAAACAAAAGGTCCATTAGTTTGTTAAATACATTAATAAAAATCATGATAATGCTTAAATGTTTTTGACATTTTCAAGTTTCTGACATACCAAAATTCTGGGGAAGAAGGTATTAGCAGATCTGGCCAGACTTTCTCCATTTCTGGTATTATGTCCTGCAAGCACACAACATGTCTAGCACTTATCCGTTGAATTAAAATATATGACAAGCAACAGAGCAAGATAGCAAATTACCTCAATCAAACTGGCATTAAAATGCCAGGATGTGTTGCACCTTACGCCAGTGTTGGGCCTGTAAAAACAAACAAAAAAAATATTTCTCTTACCTTTGACTTCTGACACAAACTAAAATCATCCAACTGGCATTGTCATCATTATTGGATGATTTAAGATCACATGGCAACCAGGGCTGCACCAATATAAACATTTTGAGTAATTATCCATCCAGCCATAAATTTGGCAGACACTCTTGTCCAAAATAATCACAATCAATGCATCATAAGGCATATTTTTGCACTACACAACGTCAAGTCTAAAATTTAAGTTACACAAGCTAGAGCAGAAATGAAATGCAGAAAAAAAGAGAAGATTTTTGTATTTAAATAAGGTCTGTTATATTAGCAGGTTTATTTTTGACAAACATTACAAAGCATTTTTTTTTTCTGGATACACTTACCATAATCCATGCAGAGTCCAATAGCTCAAATTTGTTTTGCAGTGTTCCATCTATAAATGAATAACAACGAAAAAAGCATAATTGATCCATCTGATACCCAGTGGAGGAGCAATAGATGGTGCATCAAGAAAAAGCAATACATTACACTGCAAAATGTCTGTGGCCAGTGTTGGGTCAGGATGAGTTTTGTCCATTCTCCCCTAAAAGAAGCAGTCAATTCACAATGTATTATTTCAGTGTGACAATTACCATCTGACATACATTTTGTACATGTATGGAGGTGCAAAACATTTTTATTTGTATGTGCCTTTGTAGGAAAAGTGGTCACAGTAACAAATACATTAAAATAATTAAATTGGCCATGCATATGGTTGAAACTCATGAACCAAATTTGTATTGGTGTATTGCACCTGGATATTCTAAGTACTTTTTAATGATTTAAAGAACTAAACACACTGACACAATATTTATTATTAGTAAAGTATTTCAATTATCCAAATAGAACTACTACAATAATGTTAAAACACACACACACACACGCACACACGCACACACCAATTTAAATCATTTGTAATTCCTGGGGGAACATTCAAATAAATGATGATGATTATTTTTTATTATTCCACTCGTAACGCTGTGCATTTTGTAATACATTATTATGCATATTATGGTTGCAGAGCAAGAACAAATTCTAGCATTTCTTTAAAAAGTGATTCTTATTATGAGTCAGTTCATTTAGTAAATAAAAAAATATCTGAATTAATCAGACTCACTAAGTTTAACATAATAAGAACAATTGGTGTGTTTTGTTTTTATTGGTGCAAAAAGTCATTAAAAAGACTGTCATAACAAGGCTGTATCAAGGTCTCCAAGAAAGCAAACCAATAAAAATGCAATACGTCAAAAAAAAAAAAAAAAAAAAGGGGGAAAAATAGATGTTTAAGTAATGTGTAAAATGCAGTTGAAGACAATTTATTCGATAACTTGGAGAGAATTTGGATGGGAAAACATAATACGATGTTTTTATTACCCTTGTTCAGAAAGCTCACCAAAATATAGAGAACAGGGTCCTGGAGAATGTGTGGTAAAACAGCGACAGAAATCATTATCAACAACTATTCTGGGCCTGCCCTTTCAAACTTTTTTATTTCTTACACATGTACCTAGGTCTAAAAACCCCAAATCTGACTTCAACTACTGATATTTGTTTAGGATTCTGCTATTTTAAGCCAGAAAAGCCCTGTCAAGAAAAAGACTTCAACCTGATCAGAAAGAATGGTACAACACTATACAATGGAGAGTTTTTGAGTCATTATCTCGCAGATAAATGTCATAAAAGCTTGCCTCCAATGTAAACTGACAATCTTTATAATAAAAAAAGATATAAAGCTATAAAAAAGACTGTGTAAAAACTTTAGTAAGATTTAGATATATTAAATTTATTTTACATTTTATTATCTGTCTTACTGACACTACAAAATAGAAAGTCATCTGTTGGCAACGGTCTGATACAGAACAGCAAGTTCAGTTGAGCGTTGTTTGTACAGATTGTGCAAGTTTTTCTTTTCTTCTAATCTTTACCCTTTTAAACTTATTTTAAGTACGGTTTACTGTGTAAGTTAATCTTAGTATCTTTTTCAATAAATAGGGAAAAATACTCGAGAAATAAACATTAGGCTATATTTACAGTATTGATCGCCTGGCTGCTAATGCACTCCGTCTTCAAAAAGGGATCAATATGTATACATACATTTATCTAAATGTATCTGAATGACATACCGAGGATTGGCAAAGGCCGTTGAACAGAAATATCCAGCACAAAGTATGACAGTAACTGCAATGAATCTCATTCTTCCAGATACAGCAAGTCCGTTCATATTACTGAGAATACTGAGAAAAAAGGTACACAACTTTAAAGTTACCATACAACTTAACGTTACCTTGTAAAAAACATCTACAAGACACAGTCAAAGCACAGATCACAGAGCACAACACAAAGTTGCGACCAAAAGTAACAGCCAAACGTGAGATGAAAAACAAAACAAAACATTGAACATTAACTTGCGTTAATAATGAATTTAACGTTACCTTTTATTGTTTGATATGCCCTTCAATTTGCAGTTTTTACGTTAAAGTACCTGAGTGTAGGAGATATTTAAACGTTTTTATTCAGTTTCAGTCTAAGCATAAGGTACGACTGCCCAGTCAGTTATTTTCAGAAGCACTGTGCGGTAGAGCCACTTCCTTTCTTGTGTCAGAGACACACTGCGGCCTCTGTGCATTGATCATGTTTACGTTTTGATGCCGTCACTGAGCATGCGCTGTCAGGTCATGTGATAAACGGCAATTTATGTCATGTGAAGATGGATTATGCAGATTAGGCTATTTCACAGCCAGGGAGTTTTCTATGTCATTGGTAAAGTTCCCTCGGGTAGGCAAATGTTGTTTAAAATGTATTCTGGATCGAGCTAGTTCTACATAAATCAATTTTATCTAGCTAATCTCAATACCTGCAAGAACACCATTTATGACTAATGTTTTCACATTTTAAAAATCTACCCAGTTCATTTGAATGCCATTTAAAGGAGTTCACCCACAAATTAGCCCATGATTTACTCACCCTCAAGCCTAGGTGTAAATTTATGCCATTCTTCTTTCAGATTAATACAATCGGAGATATAGCCTATAAAAAATGTCCTGGCTAATCCAAGGATTTTAATGGCAGTAGCCCAAAAAAGTGCAACCATCCATTATAAAAGTGCTCCATACGGCTCCAGGAGGTTAATAATGGCCTTCTGAAGCTAAACGATAAATGTGTGAGAAAAATAGACATTGGTTAGTAAAATAGCTTTGCCAGACCATCTTCCACTATTTTTTATATAACATGTTGTATATTTGTCTGAAAAGGTCATATACACATGCTAAGATGGTTTAAGGGAGAGTAAATCATGTTTTTTTTTTTTTTTTTTTTTTGAGTGAACTTTAACAATAATTGTGTAATACCGTTTGATGCCGCTAGGCCTATCAGTAACTTTGTAAGCTATAATGCATTCTCAAAACACGAACAACGACAAAATTGTTGTTGAGGTATAAAAACAATAAATAAATATATATATTTTTAAAATGATGGTTTTAAAAAAATTATTGGTAGATTTCATCTTTTTAGCAATTATTTCCACTAATGGTCTTCTTCGACTCACGTTAAACTAATCCCATTCAATATCCAGCGTCAATTTAACGTCTGTCTGGTATCTTAATAGCTGTGCGAAATGATGTAGGAAGTTATTGTAAATGCTATATATAGTCTGATGCCTATCCATAAATGGGATGCGGGAGAGGCAGCATTCCGCATGGGTAATATTTTGCTTTTCATCAGCTGCTTTCACACAAGCGGGTAGAGGCTCATCTACCTCCGCGTCGCGCTCTTGTATTCTCCTGGGGTGAGTATGTCTGGCCCCCTTATTTCCACACTTATATTAAATTATAACGCAGACTTGTCCTTGTAGAAATAACGTTGAGGCTGGAAAAGGCTTTTAAACCTTGGTAGGATGTATATATCTATCAAATGATGTTGCTTGAGTTGGAGCTACACTTGATTTTGAAAGGAGTCATTAAACGTTGGCAGTTAAATAATTGTCAGTGCCTTGTGAATATTGGTGAATTGATATCTGGACAAACTTTGGCGTTGTTTTGTTTGTTTTGTAAAAGTGACCTGTTGGTTGACCTTTAAAATATGTTTCCCCCTCCCATGAATGATTCTATATTCATTATGATCCATTACTTTTAATAAGTCGTCTGCCAAATTGATTATTGAAAACTGTGCATATTTAATTTTTTGATTTATTTTTTATTTTTTTTATTTTTTTTGCACAGTTGATGCTATTGTATGTGGGGTTCATATGTGAATGCAATGATGTAATGCTGCATTTGAGTATGCATGATTGTTTGTATTTTGTATGTATTGTTTTGTGTGTAAGGAATTGTTAGGTATGTTTTCTTGCTTTCTCTTTTGGGGTTTCTTGTTGAGTTTGTCTTGCAATGTAGTTTATTTGTCCTTATTAGGAGATAATAAGAAGTGGTTATCGTTCACTATTTCAGTACATTTATGCAATAATATTACATGTCTTCAGTATTACCAGACTATACAGTAGAAATTACCCTGGAATACTGTACCCATCTCCTTGGACTGTCCGATATCCCAACCCCCAAACTCTAATTTTAAACTGCCGTGAGGGTTGGCTTCCTTGTGGCCCAAAGCTCCAGAACACCCCCTCCTTTTCATCTCTACAAACAGTTCCACTTTCCAAACACCTAATTCTAATAACGAGAATGCCACAATTTGGATTTATTGCAATACCATGCCCCAAATAACTTTGAACACTAAAATGAAAATGAGGAAAGGAATTTGTGCATCTACCAATGCATTTTGTGTTGTCTTGTGTGCAAAGACGATGCATGTTTTTGTTCCAGGTTTGATTTATAGGTCCTTTGAGGTTGCCAAATATGGCTGCAGTTGTTACTGGACACAAGCATTTCGCTCAAGAATACCTCAATACTCAGTCTAAATATGTTGTTCGGGAATACTCCAGGTAAGGTGAAAAAATACTGCAGCTTAAATCAAGTCACAGCTAATCATGATGCTCACAGCAATACTAAAATTACTTGTAATAAAATAGCAACACCATAACATATAATGCCATTAACTGCTAAAGCTCTTCTGATAAACCCTATTACCAACAGTAGCTGAGCTATAACTCATACCTTCATGGCACTAATTTCTTCTGGGTAGTTGACATAAAATCCTTTAGGGAAGTTGACATGGCCTGCGGTGTGACATGCTATACTCCATGTATAACTGTTTTCTAATTATGCATGCAGCTTACATGACCTCATATTAGTGTGAGTGAGACCACAGTCTACATTTGTCACACCGCAGGATGATTTAATATGAACTAAAAAAATGAAAGCTAATTAAAATGAAGGTGATTTAAAACTAGAGAAGACCACTCATATCAGTTTTAGGACATGCACCAAATATCCTGATTCTGTCTGGAAACGTTTTGCTTTCAACAGTACATTTTAAATATACAGATATGTTTAAAGTTTGACAAGCTTTCCATTTTGAATTTAAATTTGATGTTTTAGGATAAGTTAGTTATATATCTTGTCCTAAAATGATGACAGGAATTAGTTATCAGGACAAAAGCAGATACTGATATAAAGTACATTTTATGCTATAGTGAATAGAATTCCACACCAAAGCATGTATGTGCTTGTGATGATGGTAGTTATTGTTTGCCCTCTGAGGGGGTCAAAAGGTCAGTATTCTGTTTCAAAACCATAGTGTGAACCATGAGTAAAGATAATAAATGTGAAATTTTGTATTTTATTAGATGCAATAAACAAAATGTTCCTTGTCTTGTGTCTTTTCACTGAAGACTGCCCTAAAATGTGTGGGTTGTAATGCATGAATTATGATATGCTTTTGGATGCTTGAATGCATATAAAAATCACTGAATATTCACCTGAGATGACATAAGGCATTACTGACCCATGGGGATATGATTAATTCTCTGATTTAACTTCTTTTTCTTTCATGCTGTATGTACTGACTGTTAGTTTTGAGCCCATCATTTTAATATACTTAAATGTTTTTTTTTTAGCTCTGCAGCTGAAGAGGTGAAATATCAATACCAAACACAGAAGAGAATCCAGGGAGTGGTAAAGCTCTTTAAATAACCTTTTTGCAGTAAAATATCCAAAAACTACTAGGCCAGTAGTATATATTTTGTTCATTTGAGTACTTACAATATCCCAAATGTTTCCAACTATTTTTAAATTGTGAGAAAATTCCTATTTTAACCAAGGACCCGGGACGTGTCAGCATAGCGTTTCAGGGGTTCGCCTGTCAATCGCGTCATATCTACGTTCCCCTGGGTTTTATTCTGCAGAAGCGCTTTTCTCTTAGCATTGTGAACATGTCACAGCAGCGCCGACTGAACGCACAGAGTAATGTCATAACATAATTTTAAACACACTTAAATGTATCTAATATGATAAACAGAGCTGCTTTACCTCATAATCATGACCGGAAAAAGCGGAAGTGCGGGCGCTCGGCGACTGTGTCCCGTCCTGTCCTAATAAAAGTCCCGGTGTTCGCAAGGCAGGTATTTGTGTAAAAATCGCTCCAGTGGCCGGGCTCAGCTCCACAACACTCGGTTCTGCTCTGCTTTACACTACAGTAACGTTAATAACTGCATCCATGAACATGATTTCTGCCTGAGTCCTATTTTCCACCGGCTGTGAGGTGAAGACCACATGTCACAAGATACTGCGCTCACACTTGGCGTCATCAAACTACGCCTTTGTTTAGAATACGCACCCTCCAGTGGACAGAAAGTTGCATAGTGCACCTTTAAAGACATTTGATGTTAGTTTAAGTAGGCCGAGTGAATCAGAGGTTAAACTGACTCTTTCTTAGGAGGACATACATATATTTTGTCACACATACTTTTTCTGATCCAAAAGGCCATGGAATCTTTTGACTCTTTTCATCAGGTGGAGAAGAAGATGCCTGAAAAATACATCCGTGAGGAGTCCATGATCAGAGGCCCCAAGTTTTTGGTTAGACTGAGGTCTCACACAGTGTATGAAAACAGTGCCATTAAACTGTTTTGCTCTGTGGAGGGATATCCCACCCCACATGTCAAATGGTGAGTTTCTTTGCACAAAAAGGCTTCCTGTACACTAGGGTTTAGTGCGTTTGCTCTTGCATATCTTCTGTGGTCATACAAGTTAACTTTGAATTTAAAGTTACAGGTCTAGCATTATATGTGGCCAGCTACAATAAAACATTTCTTTAATAAATTCAAACTTTAATAAATAATAATATTTTTATCATATGGAACCAGCTAAAGAAATACTAAGAATATCTGTTGTTTTATATAGGTTCAAGGATGATGTCATCTTGGACATTTCCTCTGGAAAGTACTTTGTGGAGAACAGTGCTGGATTCCATGCCCTCACCATCCTCAAGTAATCCCAACTTTACTGTGTACTTTTTGGATAATGATGCAGTGACAGCGTGTGGTTTACTGATGATCTGTATTGAACAGAATGAGTGACAAAATGAATCAAAATGACTCTGGCTGAGTGCTCATTACATTCTTCCCTTTTAGTTATTATATGGCCACAGAAAGCAGGAAACTTTTAAGATATTTTCAAGTAATTCAACTTTTGGAAAACTTTTGTCTAGTAGGAATCTCAGGAAAAACATGTCCAAGTTGCATTTCTCCTTAAATTTACATTTTAAATCCAGTAGGATGCATTGTGACTATACTATCATGACCATTAAGTAAAATCAATTCTCCCCAAATTTGCAATGCACCTGCCTTTAATTTGCCTTAAGGTAAATAATTATTGTTATCACAGTTTAGAATAATTACATTAAAGACAGTACAAAAAAATACATAAATAATGTGAAAATAATATATATTTTTTTACAGTAATGAAATTAGGGGAATATGCATAATTGTTATACTATTATAATACCTTTTAATCTTTCTAAAATATTCCTAATTTTTTAAGTTCAAATAATGATTTCTTTGTAAATTATTTAGTGGTTCAATCTGACTTGAAAGGATATGTTTTTTTTTATAGATTTCATGAGAATCACCCTCTAAAACAAAATTAAATGTAACTAACAAGTGAATTTCCACAAAAGGAAGTTATGTCAATGGGATTGCATGTGAACTTTTCCAATTTAGTCCAGGGCTGGTTGGTGCACCGCCCACGTCTTGAGCTGCTGTCAGCTGTTCATGTCAAAGTGCTGAGCTTGGTGTCATCTGACACTCCGGCGCCTTACAGAGAGATGATTTTCACTGCTGTCACCCTGTCAGTCCCACAAAAACTTACCCTGGCCCTTATGTCACATTCCCAATGGCTTCTTGCATTCACAGGCCAAACCTCACAGGTGAAGCTTGGCATTCTGCATTTCATCTAAAATGACCAAACCTTTCACTTTTTGACAAACAGTTCAAACAATTCTTCTCAAGATCACAGGGGCCAAGGGAACGTCTCTAATATAGTACGGTCACACTGAAGGTCACATTACAGTCTTCTCATTTTCTTTTCCCTTGCGTCTCGTGTGTGCCATTCAAGCCTTAGAGCCTCCTGTGTTGAACACGTTTTGAAAGCAGGCGTTAGTCTACATTAGCATTTAGTTTGGAGCAATTATCCTCTTGACATTAGAGCATTAGTTAACTGCCAATTTATCCATCATGATGGGGAAGCATTTTATGTGCTTTCCAAATGTCAATTAGGAAATGACTGTGGCATATATCCAATCAAATAGCAATCATGCTGATTATTTATTGACTGATTAATTAGTGGAGTGGGTGAAGACAGTGTTGCGGTCCAGACATGTATTGATTGAAGTTGTAGACACCTGTAAATGAGTTATGCGTGTTTTTGTAGGTGTGCAACTGATGACACCGCAATGTACACAGCTGTAGCCTCAAACTTGCACGGACAGGCTTCCTCCCAAGCCTCCATCATTGTGAAGAGTAAGCCTTTTTCTCCTGTTTTCTGGTATCCAAGCATCCTAACAATAAGATTTCCTGGAGAACCAAAAAACCCAAACATTAAACCCAAACCCTTTCTTTAAAAATTCATTATATACTTCTTGTTGTGACTGCTTAATAGGGTGCAAGGAGGAAGAGAAGTCCAATCCTTATTCCTGGATGCCTTACCAGTGTAAGTGGGCAAGTCTAATTTCATTAAAGAGTGAATAACTGGGATGATTTAAAAACATGTCATGAAATAAATTAACTGTTTTGTTGTTTCACAGATGCCATTTTACCTGAAATCAAGTACACAAAGATTAACATCACCTACACTGAAACGTTTGACGTTACTTTTGGAAAAGAAGGCGATAAAGTTACCTTGACCTGCAAGATGACCATTAACCCCAACCTGGCTAACCTGCAGCCTGAGGCACTGTGGTACCGAGATGGTAGGAAGTGGCCATCACTGTTATTGAACATATCTACACAGTTATTAAGAATAATTCATAGATCCTTTTTTTAACAATAAAAGGACAGGTTTACTAAGGCTAGGTACTCGCTAAAAGATAATAAGAGAAGTTTTGGGTCGATTTCTCCCGTTCCAACAATCTTAGGTAAAGTCCTGATTATCCTGATGGTTTCACAGATTTTTTTTCAGATTTTTCTGTGGTGTGAGGTGTGTTAAGAGTGACTGAATGTGCCCGGGAGAATGTTGAAGACACCCAATCTCGAATCATAAATATTAGGGCCGGGACTTTAACGCGTTAATTAAGATTAATTAATTACGTGACTTTAACGCGTTAATTAATTACGCAAAAAAAATAAAAAATTTAACCGCATTTATTTTTGCACCGCGGAACGTTTTTCAATAAATCAGTTTCGACGGACCGATTATACTGGAACACCAACTAGCGCTCCGGAGTCACGACAACAACATGGGTGCGTCTCAATCAGCTCCCTAGTTCAGTAGTCAGGGCACTGATCAGGGAGTCAGCCCATTGACTTATGTCCTGATCAGTGCCCTGACTAGGGAACTAGGGAGCTGATTGAGACGCAGGGCATGAGCGAACATGAACGAAGAAGCTGATGAGACCGCTTTGCTTGGCCCCGTGGATGGGAAATTTTGTTTTAAAAAACGAAAGAACGAAAGGATGGAAGCGTCGTCAAGAGCAGGGTTGTGTGCAAGCTATACAACAAGGAATTTGCGTATCACCGCATCACATCGAGCCTCAAATATCACAAGTATGCTTTTGCTAAACTTAATGGCAAACATTGCGCTGGTCTGCTGGACTGAAATAAATAAACTATATTTTGTTGATTAAGCTTATGTATTCAGTCATTATTCAATGGTATACTAAAAATACATGTGAAAAATTACTTCTCATTGTTCTCAGGTCAAATATTTATATGCGATTAAAATGCGATTAATTTCGATTAATTAATTACAAAGCCTCTAATTAATTAGATAAAAATTTTTAATCGAGTCCCGGCCCTAGTAAATATTCAACCTGTTGATCTGAAATCCTGTTGTGTGGGAGAACCCTGAGGACAAAGGGTCACACACTCTGGAGATTATCCCGTGAAACGAAACAATACCCAATCAGAAAGCGAGCTGATGGAATACTTACCTCAAGTCAAATCTTTACACTCTCTCTCTGCGACTTCTATGACTTCATGTTTGCAGTCTTTCACATTTAAAAAATATTTTGTGTGGCCCCAGCTTAAACAGGGCAAATTAGCGTGAGAGCACAACAACTAAAAATCACAGATGCGAGTGGGATCTACTGGCGACTCGCAAATAAAAGAACACAGCAGGACCATTTCCATTATGACCAATGCAATCTACAAAGAAAAGTGCAAATTAGCATCTGGCTTAAGGTATGCCGTTATGCGGCCAGGTATAAATAAGGAAGTGGAATACCACATCTTTGCTTTCTACTTCGGAGCTGAACAGTGCTGTTAATTCAATCTGCTGTTTCTACGGAGAGTTTTGTTTGAAGAAACATGTCTGCTCGAGAAAAACTACTTCCGGGCGGCCATCTCCCTTGTGTGCCTCAGCACAGATAAGAGTGTTTTTTCCTTTTCTAAAAGAGCTACACGGTTTGACCCTGCGTCTTTCAAAGTTGTCCATCAAACCGTGTGTGTCTGGATGCAGACGATTTCTGGCAGCTTTCGTGAATGATTCATGTTCCGCACTACGGGAATATGACCATTGCTGAGCTTAGGTCAAGGCTTGAATACCTCAGACGGGGTGGAGTCCCATTGTGTATCCCCCGATCTAGCGGTCCTCCCACTTCAAAGCAAAGGGCTGCTACTTCGTCTGATAGCCTTGGTGGTGACCTGAGTATTACAGTGAGGGCTTCCCTGACAGGTCAACCCCCTCAAGTCCCTTCAACCTCCGCACCTGTGCTGGTGGAGTTGCCAAGAGAGCGAGCTGGTCCTTCCCATGGGGGCCCAGTCGTTACTTTTGGGGCTCCGACTGAGGATATGAGGTTGATTGCTGGTCCTTCACAGCCGGAAAATTAGACCTGTTTGCCTCTCCAGACTCGACCCATTGCCGGTTGTACTATTCCCTGACTGATGGGAACCCTCAGCACGGTTGCACTGGCGCACAGCTGGCCCGGGACCTGCACATGTATGCGTTTCCCTCAGTTAGCCTTCTTGCACAGACACTGTGCAAAGTCAGGGAGGATGAGGAGCAGGTCTTGTAAGTTGTGCCCTATTTGTCCAACCTGACATTGTTCCCCGAACTCAAACTCCTAACGTCAGCCCCTCCCTGATTCCTTTGAGGAAATACCTACTTTCTCAGAGACGGGGCACTCTATGGCACCCAAAGTTCTAGGTGGCCTGCCACAGGCTGTGGTAGACACCATCACTTCTTCTAGTGCTCCCTCTACGAGGCGCTTCTATGTGTTGAAGTGGAACCGGTTCGTTGAATGGTGCTCTTCCTGCCAGAAAGACCCCTGAAGGTGTTTAATTCTACAGTACATATAATTAAAAATCCTATCTATGAAGACAGGGCTCTTGACTGCATTGGCCTCTATCAAGCGGGTTGGGGACCTAGATGCACATTCAGTTAGCGAATCATGCCTAGAATTCGGGCCGGCTAACTCTCACGTCATCCTGTGCCCAAGGTTCCTACCACTCCCTTCAGGGACCAAGTAGTCAACCTGCAAGTGCGTCATTCAGAGGAAGCAAACCCAGCCCCAATTCTGGCTTTGCTCTGGCCGAACTCAAAGCTCTAGGACCTCAGAGCAGCTCTTTGTCTGTTATGGAGGCCAGCAAAAAGGGAAAGGCTGTCTCCAAGCAGATGTTAGCCCACTGGAAAGTGAATGCTATCATCTTGGCGTACCAATCCCAAGACGCACCTTGCCTGTTCAGGTTGGGAGCACACTTAACTACAAATGTAGCTGACAGATATCTGTAGAGCTGTGGGCTGGGTGACACCTAACATGTTCGCTAGATTTTATAGCCTCCATGTACAGCCGGTATCTTCCCGTGTATTTGCCCCCAGTGGCCAGTAGCGTGAAGGACCCGTTCTAGTGTCAACTTGCAGTGCCACTTCCACCGTGTGTTAGGCTGGGTACTGTGTGTGTTAGGCTGTGTAACCATATATCTTTATGGACGACCCAAATGTGTATCCCTCCAAGAAACAAGCTACCCTACTCAATTAACCCCATGTCTTTCCCATTTCTGTTGTCTCTGGTGGTGTTCTTTTCCCCTAGAGCTAGGTTGGAACCATCTCAGAGACTGCCAAATGTTGCACTACCCTGCTAGGTTAGTCTTTGTCTAACTACCACCTCTCCTTCCTTTAAGGGATGTGGCTCTGCAGTGTTCCATCTCCAAGACGGCATGCTTTCCCAGTTTTATCCAATAGTCATACTGAGTGGGTCTTGCAGAACAGAAGTTACTGACCTTCTCTGCTTAGAGCCCTGACTTCCCACTCCAACCTTGGGTGATCCAGGAGGCTCAAGCAGGGTGCTGGAAGGGCCAGCGCCTTTGGCATGTTTGTAGGATCCCAAATTCGTCTGTCAGTTCTAGAGTGTGGATCGGGCTGCATTTTACTGTCTGAGCCCAGCCCGCGTCTGACAAAGTAGTAACCGAACCTGACCTGAGCCCGACAGGCATTAAGATATTTATGTCCGAGCCCGACCCAAGCCCGACAGTTACAATATTTTTTTCCCTCATATAATAATGACACGTGTACGTTTCTTTGTGTGATAATCCCGCTTTTATTAAGCAACTTTAGGAAGGCATTCTGAAATGTTTACAGATGAGCGCATCAGGGGCATTGCCACATGGGGCAACAAAGCACACTTTAACAAAGTTGGTTTGTATGGGAAGGAGGCGGGAACCGGCAAACTTACCAAACACTTACGTGTTCATTAACAAAAAAAATGAAAGTAACGCGGCAGTCCCTCATGGACAACTGCCCGTACACACATAACAAAACATAAACAAAACATAACATCAAGTCCAGGCCTGATCCTCTCTCGTCCTTCACTGGTGTCGCTCATCCTTATATGCCTCCGAGCTCCCTCATGAAAGGACTAGACACTCATTTGCACTCACGCCACGGTCTCGCTTGCTCCTCCCATGTCTCTCGCTCGTCCTCCTCGCCACACACACGTTACACAGGGCCCAATCAAATATCCAACTGAAATGAAATGAACAAAGGTCTACCAAAAATGGCCCAAGCTGACATAACAAAAACTTTAACGTAACACAATTGAAATGCTTATTGAAATGAAAGTCACTCTTACCCAGTGATGCCAGTAACGCTTTACATAGTAACGCGTTACTCTAATCTGACTACTTTTTTCCAGTAACGAGTAATCTAACGCGTTACTATTTCCAAACCAGTAATCAGATTAAAGTTACTTATCCAAGTCACTGCGAGTTACTATTTTAGTCATTTTCCTTAGTAAAAACCGACAGCTTATCAAAATTCTCAGCCCGAGTCCGGCTATTTATTTAATTTTTTTACATTGTTGCAGCCATTAAAATAGTTCAGTTTTGTTTTTAATGTCAAAGTAGTTATTTTTCGTTTCGTTTCTTTATTAACCTAATTTAGAAAAATGTTCAGAGCAATTTTTTGTTTGTTAAATTAAAGTTTATGTAGGCAAGACAATTCAAGAGTTGGTTTGAGAGACTATTAAACATGCGGTTAACTCACTGGGTCGTCACATAAAAAAAAAATAAAACTTTAATTTAACAAACAAAAAATTGCTCTAAACATTTTTCTAAATGGACTTAATAAAGAAACGAAACGAAATACAACTACTTTGACATTAAAAACAAAGTAGGCTAGTTTTTATACCACCACTAAGGCATTTTTGACGAGCTGAGGCAGGCTATCTTACTGCTTGCAACGGCGCTTCAAAAAAACGAAACGGGCTACACAATCTAAAAAATAAAATAAAAAGTACATGCAGGTTGTCTTATAGCCCCTACCTTACACTTCAGCAATATTAATATAAATCCGATCTTCAATTCCCGTGGTATATGCTCATTTAACGGAGTTCACATCAAAGCAAAATATTCTAGCATTTTATTCAGCAGCCCATTTCAAATTCAAAGATCGCAATATGAGAGAGAGCGACCTAAGCACTGGTAAGGTCATTTAGTCTCATTAATTTATATTGAAGATGTTCGTGTTTTGTGTGACTTATTTTAAAGTTTCATTTACGGCCATATGCGTTGGCTTGCTTTACTCATTTGCAGCGATGTTGCAGTAGCACCATCATATCTATCTGACTACAACATAACACGCTCTCACACATTTATTTTTTAATCATTTGCCAGGAGTAAAATTTACACATGTGGTTTAAACAACCAGATACATTTACATTTGTCCGGTTTAGTTTGAAATGCTTTCATGCACCTTCTGAATTGGTTTGTTTGAGTGATCGGAATTAAATACGTCTCGAAAGACTCTCGGAAGGCATTTAGGCCTACTGCTGGTCATTTCACAATCAAATAGATACCTGGTCAGAGAAAATGAATGAAGGAACCAGTTGTAAAAAGGCCATAACTCTAGCAGCTGCACTGAAGAAACGGACTCTTTAACCCTGCGCGAGCCATATCTTTACAGTGGCGCAAGCTATCATGGTCTCATGTTGTTTCCACCAGCACATCTCATTGTTCATTTTAATTATTAAAATAAATATAAAACGAAGGAGAAGCCTAAAAAAGGGGGCGTAAAAAAGTCGGGGCCGTCAGGCTCGGGCATAAATGCAATAAAGTGTGTTGCCAAAAACGGTTGTCATTTCTATTATGAGGCGGCAGGGGTGTTGTCGGCAACTGCTGAATGTAACTAATAAAGTAACTTGTAATCTAATTTAGTTACTTTTAAAATCAAGTAATCTGTAAAGTAACTAAGTTACTTTTTAAAGGAGTAATCAGTAATCAGATTACTTTTTCAAAGTAACTGTGGCAACACTGCTCTTACCATTTTTCTTGAAAACTGTATGGCTACTAAACTGCAACATGGAATCTATTTACATAATCTATCCATCAAAGTTTAGGCTAATTAAAGCCCCACTTTTGGAACTCCACAGTTTGGAAAAAATAATGTCCTCAACTACTGTTGTAAAATCTGTCATCCTACAACAGGGGATGCCATCGCGCGTGCATTTGTTGACATGACAACCCTGATAGCCCTGAACTAGTGATGCGCGGGTCATCTCATAACCCGCGGACCCCGTATGTCTATTTAATGGTCGCGGGTGCGTGGCAGGTTGTAAAAATATATAGTGATGCGGTGCGGGCCAAATAACTTCATAAAAGTGGCGCCGCGGGTCGGTGCACTAGTTCCCCTGAACACTGCAAGAGGAGTTCAGAGTTCTGGCGGCGCATGTGAAATATCTTCATCCCAGGTAACGTTACAGTCAGTGGCATGTTTCAGCATGTCATATGAATATAATTTCATGGGTTTTATTTTTTTAAAACGCCAAATAATAACGATGCTCACGTTTACAAGCCAGCATCATTATAGTAGTCTATTGGTGACCGTTTTACAGAATCTATATGATACTTCAGTTCAATGTTTGAGTGGTAGCTCACCGCAACAAGCATGACAGCATCGGTCGGGCACGCCTCCTTCAGCTCACGCCGACGAGCAAACGCTGGTCACATGTTGATCCTCGTCCTGCCTTTAATCTGTAGTCATTTTTACTTTTGTCCACCCAAGGACACTAAGTAAGGTAGTGATTGGTACTCACGTCACCGCTGACGTTGTGAATTTTGGATCTCACGTCACTTAAGGTGTGGTTATGAGTACATCAGATGACCACCTTCCCCCTGTTAGTTTGGGACACTAGTCAAGGCCTTTTACCTTGGCTGTATGAGAACACTCCGCACAGGAGGCTGCCCAGTCATTTATAATGAATGTAAAGGGGGAAGAGTTGGTCAGCTTATTTATCTGAAAGATTGGTGAGATTTCTAACTTGTAGAGCCTTTTCTGCCTTATCAGCACAAGGAAGACACAATTGTAATAAAATAGATTTTATTAACAAAAGATAAACAGAACAATTAACACAACTACTAAATGAATACAATGAATGATAAAGGAATAAAGTGCGTAAAATGCGTAAAATACATGTGAGTAAGTTAAGTGTGGCTATAGAAGAGATACGTTATCTTACGGAAAGATAAACTGTTGTTTCTCTGAAATTAAGGTGAATAACCTTATTATGTATCAAACAAATAAACGAAAGATTATTTGTTATTAACTAGCATCAGTTATATTACCTCTAATGTAAATTAGAAAATCATATACTGATAATAATCAACAATGCCATGGTCTCTATAAAGAGGTTTGGTTAAGTGATATTTACGTTCCACGTGGTTGAGTAAGCAGTCCGATGGTGATGACTTCTTCCACTGGTTTTGCTGGGAGACAGTGCAGTAACGAAAGGAGCTGGAATCCGTTTCAACAGCCTTGAACACGAAGATCTGTGGGATGCTGATCTCCTGTGGCACCAAAGGGTCCTAAAATCTGGAACACGCAGATGAGGCCCTGAAGTAGGTGCAGAAGGTCCTTAACCTGGAACACGCAGATGAAGGAACCTTGAAGTGAAGGTTTGCTCTCCAGAGCTTAACCTTGTTGCAAATGTCTCTGTGTGTCTTCTGCCTCTTTGGACCAGACACTCAGAAGTTGGTCAATCTGCTCTGGTCTCTTTAGCATGGAGACTCAGGACGCGCTGTAGTCGTCTCGCTGGACTAAAACTCTGAACGTAGTGTTGGTTAATGTCTCTTTCCTCACAGGCTGGAGGCTCAGAACGTTGTCGTATCTGTCACTGCCTCACAAGCTGTAGATTCAGATCCTCGGATCTTGTGTTGTCTCTCTGGTTAAACCAGAGGCTCAGAACTTGGTTGCTCTGTCACAGTCTAATCCTCGGCGGACAGACTCAGAACTTGGTGAACTGTTTGTCTCTCGGATGTGGAGACTCAGAACCTGGTTGCTCTGTCACAGTCTAATCCTCACGGGACAGACTCAGAACTTGGTGAACTGTTTGTCTCTCGCATGGAGGAGACTCAGAACCTGATTGCTCTGTCACAGTCTAATCCTCAGGGGACAGACTCAGAACTTGGTGAACTTTTTGTCTCTCGGATGTGGAGACTCAGAACCTGGTTGCTCTGTCACAGTCTTATCCTCAAGGGACAGACTCAGAACAAGGTGTGTCTATTGAAAGGGTACCTTTATCCTTTTCTGAATAGGAGGAGATTGCAATTTGGCGCTTCTCCATTCCAGTGTTGCTATTGGCTGCTGGCATCAGAGAGGGCACACAGTGTGGCCCACCCTTCTTTCCCCTGTGGAACTCATTTGCATACTGTACACAGTTAGAAGTCTTTAAAGTGTCTTTAAAGTTCATCAATGCATTTCTCACTTTCCAAACCACCATCAGAATACCCTTGGCAATATACTAAACAAATAGACACTAAACATGATGGAAAAAGATTGAACTGTCATGTGTTCATTCATTTGTTCATTAACAGCTGAATTTGTGGAAGATGTTGCATTACAAATAGCTGTCACTGAAAATACTTATTTCTCTGAATAAGTATGAGATGGATATGTGTAGTTTACATCAGTCTTAAGGTTTCCAAACATAGTTGTGAATGGATTTGGATGGATCAGTTTTGGTCTTTCTTTGTTTCACCCACTACTGCTGAAGTCCCGAGGAATGTTTATGGCCGTCACAAATCAGGTCATTAGGGATCCATCTCTAGATGGGTGAAGGGCAGAAACTGCATGTGGACCAATGAGAAGTCCTGTCCTTCCTGGGCTTGTTACTAGAGGTCTTCTTCTTGCCCTCAAAGAGGTGTCTGGATGTTGTCCAAGCATCTTTATCTGATGGGTTGGACATCTTGTTTGTGCAACAAGATCCAATCAAAATGGAGCAAACCTTTGTCCACTGTTATGGGCAAAGAGGGGCCCGGCCATAAACTGGGCCCTGGAATTCTGGTGTCCACTACAAATCCCATCAATTTTTCGTTTCCTCTTATTGCTTTCCTCCAGCAAAACCTTTTCTTTCTTATTTGTCTCTGCTGCTTCGGACATGACTATATTATCCGACGAACAAAGTTGGGCTCGCACGTCCGAATTTAAGGAAGTGTGGGTGTTGGTGGAAGTGACGTATATGCCGTAAAGCAGTCGAATTTTGTAGTTCTTTTTGTTCTCGGGTTACTACCCGAAACCCGAAGTTTAAAAGTACGATTAAAAACGATACAGGCCCCATCAGGCTATGGCAGACATGTCATTCAACCTATTGTAAGTCGATTTATCATCACAAGAGTCTTAAAAAATATATTATGAAGGTTGAAAAGTTACCTAGTGCTGCTTTAAGGTTTCATGCAGAAAGAGGATTGCATCAACTGTAGATGGCTTCAAGGCTGTCCTTCTCTACTTGACGGTCCTGCCAGCAGCGCTGAAATTGCGCTCACTGGTAGTGCTGCTGGCTGGAATGACAAGGATCCAGCGGGCAATATGCACGCACATGTTGCACGTTGTTGTTACAGTGACATAAACAAATTTCCGCACACTGGAAGACGGATGTTAAGGTAATATTTAAAATGTATTTTAATCACAAAAACAAACCATTGCATCAAGTTAAACAGGCCCAATGGCTACTTAAATAATAAGCTGTTTTAAATTTAAAAGGTTCAATGCCTTTTTGTGCTGACGTGACTGGGCCCGACCCGAACCTGAAACCGTTGGGACCCATCAGGCTCGGGTCGGGTATCCATCCTCTAGTCAGTTCCAATGTACGTTGAGCATGACCAACTGAAAGGGAACCTCCCGTTACGTATGTAACCCTGAAGAAAGTAACAGAGACGTACATCCCGTCGACACAGGTGCTGTACCTACACGAGTCATTAGTTCAAGCTCCTCAGCGGAAAAGCAAAGATGCGGTATTCCATTTCCTTATTTACACGCACTGTAGGGAGGAGTGTAGAATAAGTCAACCGGATGCCAATGTTCATTGGCAGGTTTTAAAACACTCAAAGTTGATTGTTCTCTGAAAATGATTCCCAATTTGTTGGCCAGTACTGATGTATGTCTCTGTTCCCAAGAAGTTTTTTAAAGGGGTACTTCAGCGCTGGGAAGATGAATCTGTATTTAAACTGGGTCATCAATGTAGTAGAAATGTGAAATTATTTTTGAATTTGGTACCTTCTAGACTGAGAAAAGACAAAAAATGTATTTTTGTCTCATGGGGATGAAAGACTACAATTCCCAGAATGCTTCGCTGCCCTGTGAGGCCATTCCCAAAGCCACCAACTTGATTACAGTGACTGAGTTAGAGAAGACACTACAATTAAAAACTGAACGTGTCTGTTCAATATAATGAGTGAGTCACCGCGCGAGTATCACAGCACTGAGCACTAACTACAGGAGTGAAAAAAATGAGCTGATGAGGTCTCGTGATGAGAGCTGAGGTAATCGCGACTACACTCGCGGCATACATTCACAACGCGGATTCAGTCTGGCACGCATTTCAGTTCATGCCTTTGCAAGCTTAACTTTCATAGAAATTAATTTGAGAAGTTAGAAGACTTACATTGCTCACTATAGCTCCGTTTAAATGAGTGCCTGTAGCTGCAAGCTGAGCTCTCCCTGCCAGCTGAGTGTAATCTCCCATCCCCCATGCGCAGATTCAAAACATACGGAAATGGTTCCCGGCTCCCTCTGCTGGCTGTAGTCTTTAGTCTTTGGGCAAATATCGTCAATTTGCATCATAGGAGGAATTTTTCCAGAAATAAAATGCATAAATCTCTTGTCTCAGGGGGATATGAGGGGGGAAAGCAAAATCATTTGAATATACTCCAGGGTTTCTACTGATACAAAGCCATATGCTAATCGCTGAAGTAACCCTTTAATGCCAAAAGAAGGTTTTTACCACAAGCTGTTAGTAAATCTGTCTGTACGTTTGTCATTTTTGTTCACCAAACAGAACTGCAAAAATAATGACTGTTTTTAATACCCTATTATTTACTGACTGAAAAACACGATGGGTTGAGTCAGTATTTTATGTAGGGCTGCTCAAACTGTTCTGTTTTTTGCTGCTAGACAATAAGAGTGAATATTGCAATTAAGTTAACTTGGTTTTTATTTGGCCATAATGTTTACTGTAAAGACTGTGCCTTTACAATAGTTTAATAATCCTTTATTGTCTTGGGACTTGTGAGTGACTGTGCTTAGAGTGTTTGTTTTTCATCACTCAAAACATTTTCATGGAGGTTTACAAAAGCAGCAATTTTCATGCATCAAAATATTTTAATGATAGAAAAAAAGCATGAACTCCTTCACACAATGTCTTTGTGTGAACAAAAGTCTCTATTCAGCTATGGAAATACAGAAGTGTTTTAAATGCAAAGACTTTTGACTGTGCACTTTTTTGGTTTGCAAAAAAAAGAAAAAGAAAAAAAGATTTGTATTTAGTATTTGTATTTTGCATAATTTAACTTTTTGGACCTATGCACCAGAGGAATGTGAGCGCATACATTTCAGTGTTTAGTGCAGTTGTTGACATGGCTTTTTAAATATTTTAATAACATTTATTTAAGTTATTATTGATATTTATTGTTATTCTGGTGAATATAAATTCCGGCTTTTACCCATTTAATTAATGATAGTGATATATTGGCTTTGGCTTGGCTTGCTCAGTTGGGGACACTAAAACTATAACACTAAATTTATGATCTAAGTTATTCAACTAAATTTATATTTAATTCTATAAACTATGATATTAATCTGCCAACATTGTCGCTATATGATACATTAAAATAAGCTGATAACATCACTTTTTTTTTTTCCAGAACGACTGTACAGCCAAATCAAATTTTGTTGCAATATTGTCCTGTTTAACACTGTGAAGCTGCTTTGAAACAATCATTTTTGTAAAAGCGCTATATAAATAAAGTTGATTGATTTATTGATACACTATTTATTCTAGATACTATGTTATTTCTTCAAGTACATAGTGATATAGTGAAGTAAATAGTGTTGTCAAATAGCTGAATAATACAAAACAATTGTATAAATCTACTGTATGTACTAATGAAAACTGATTCAGTTTTTTATCATTCACTCCTGGTCAGATATTAATTTTCAAGTTGTTTTGTAGATATTTGTTTTGCAGTTGAGTCATGTACTGATGAAATAGATTTTTGTCTAGTTTATGACTCATTTCACTCCAATCTCATTATATTCTACAAAGTAATAGTTTCATTTTCTCTCCTGATACCCCATGTTGTTTTTTTTGGCCCTCCAGAGCATCTCCTGAAAGAGTCGAAGTGGGTGAAAATGGAGTCTGGGGGAGGTGTTGCCAAGCTCACGCTTACTCAACTCGCTAAGGATGATGAGGGTCTTTACACCCTCCGCATGGTGACAAAGGGAGGTGATGCGGTCCACAGGGCTTACGTCTACGTCGATGGTAAAGAGTTGTGAACTTTTCCAAGGCTTGATGTGAAATCTTATGTGATTCTTTTGATGGCCTTTAAAGGTCCAGATTAGCATAATTTATCTCTGATGATCTCATATAGTACATACATCTGTTTCAGA
The DNA here is from genome assembly GCF_024679245.1 of Pseudorasbora parva. Classification (NCBI taxonomy): domain Eukaryota; kingdom Metazoa; phylum Chordata; class Actinopteri; order Cypriniformes; family Gobionidae; genus Pseudorasbora; species Pseudorasbora parva. The sequence continues at coordinate 34,836,415 of NC_090188.1, read as the reverse complement.
CTGATTCCCTCAGTGCATCAGTGATGTGTAGAAGTCATTATGTTTTGTCTTGACAGATGGTCCACCTCCAGTTCCTCAAGCTCCCGGGGCCCCAATGGACATCAAGATCCATGATGCTAATAGAGATTATGTCATTGTGTCCTGGAAACCTCCTAACACCACCACTGAAGGCCCCATCATTGGATACTTTGTTGACAGGTGACTGCGATACCTAAGGTGTCTGCCCATTGGGAGTTGTTTTATGAAATACATTTATTTAAAAAAAAGCTGTCCTCAAAAATGTTTTTGGACACTTTAAACATATGATGTTTTTTAACAAAAATTCGGGAGGAGCAATTTCAGATAACTGACACAGTTGGAGAGCACTCGTCTAATCAACAAAAGAGGTTTATATATATACGCAGAAGTTTTTCCTCTGTTTGGTTGACAGTTTATCAGTATCCCTCCACCACCCCTTCTCCACATTTTGCCCCTTTTTTTCCGTTTCTAACCACTTACATACACGGCGGTTACTCTGTGTTTGGGCCAAGTCCAAGCTCAAAGACCTCCCGCCGGACAGTACGCCAAATAAGCATTTTAATTTACTCTCTATAAATTATATGTAAGTGTGAACTTGTGAACTGAATGTCATTGCATTAAATATCTGCTAGATTTTTCAATGTTTTTAAATTTTGAATCAACTAGTGTTGGGGTTTGTCATAGTACTTTTATCATAATTTTGAACAGCCCAACATGGATCCACTAAACACTAGCATAGTCACTGCATAACATCTCAGTTATGACTGCAAACGTCTTATGTTGTGTCTGATGATGACGATGTGGGAATGCAAATGCAAACTAACTCATTGGTGGCACATCATCACGTGACACATGATTGCATAATCAGGAAGCTATAACCCAGACCAAACATAGTCAGCTTCTTATTGGCTGAAGTAAGTCTGTCACAGGCATGCAGAAGGGACGGCAAGGAGACACAGCATCTCATTCACTTCTAAGGGAACCAATGTTACAGTGGTTATCGAGACTTTCCCTTTAGGGGCAACTCTATGGTGTGTCTGGTGATGCCGCTCTAGGAATATTAATACCAGCTACAGCATACTGACAAGTGCCTGTCCTAGTGTGAATAATGGCGAGCACAAGCTTAAGATCAGCACTTGAGACCTGGTGTCCAAGTCTAAGCTTTAAAATCTTATAAATATGTATGGAGAGACCCCACCCACCCCATTACACACTTCTTATAGGGAAACCCCTGATAACTATGCCTTAAGCCAGGGACACACAAAGCCGACGGTTGGTCATCGGCAATGTCGCACCATTTTTTAGCGTTGTTTTTCTTTTTCTTTTTTTGGGGGGCGATTCAACATGTAGGTAAAATCGGTGTTGGGCTGTCAATGAGATAACTTTGATTGGCTGTTCAGCTTAGCAAACGAGTCAGTGCATGAGAATAAGAGCAAAAGTGATGAGCTCACATTGGTTTGGTGTGTTCCTACCTTTAGAGGCTGCCATACTCCTACTTTAATGCGCTCTAATGGCCAGATGGGAAGGGAGGCCACGTGCCTCATAAGCCAAAGAATTTGCCTCAACTATCCACTTGCTTATTCTTTGTTTGGATGCTGGGGAACCCTGTCTGGGTGAACCAAATCTTACCAACAACTGGTCAGATTAAAGCCACTGGGCAGCTCTGCGGATGTGAGAATCAAGTGTTCTGACTGGACATAGCACGTTTAATCTCTCCTGGTCTGACATCTGGAAAGGTGAAGGACAAAAGGCCTGCAAGACTATAGAGCGTGCCAAATTACTCAGCACCGTAGGCACAAAACCTGGTCGGGGTGAAGAAAGGGGAAAAACCCTTGGTCTTAAGCCACGACTAATGTTTTTACAGAAAGCCAAAATAAATCACGTTTGATTCAGCTGCTATGAATCCCGATGGCCTCTGAAACCATTTCACAGCCAAGTCAAGTCACCTTTGTTTATATAGCACTAAGCACTTTATGCATATTGGTTCAACGCAGCTTTACAGTGATGACAGGAAATATGATTAGGCTGTTGTTAAGCTGAACTTGTTAAGCAACTTTTGTGTTGATTCAGTTTCGTTGTAAAGATCATAAATTATTAAATTGGTCAATTGAATCTATAAAGCAAACTAGAGGCGATGACAGGTGGAAACTTTTGGTGAAACCAGGCTCAGTTGAGGGGCCAGTTCACCAGTAATCTCTCATTATGAGGCTGCATCACAGGTCAGAATTCAAATTGGGATCAGAAGCATTCAAATATTCATCCAGTTCCTTTTGCTTGAAGATCAATTCATCACGCTATTATGGAGCCGAAGCTGGCCATAGGGTCTGTGTTGGAGGACCTGTCTGGTTCTTGTGGTTTCTGCTGACGATCTCTGCTGATGGCTGTCATGTCAATGAGGGCAACAGGGGATTATCTAGTAGACACCTCTCTGCTGACATTTAGGGCTGTGTTGTGGTCATGTCTAGGTTCAGGTTCACCATCTGATTTGGATGTGGACTGGATCTGGCTGACTATGGTAAGGATAAAACAGACTAATATTCGTGTAGATGTCATTCTTCTTACAATGTAACAAGTACATTGGGTTTTATAGGAAGTCTTCCTGGTTGTGGTTGACCAAATAATGTAGCAATTTAACGGCCATCACTGGTAGCTTGGCCTAGCTTGATCCTATATACGGTTTAAAGGTTAGACTCTATACGAGCAGGAGACAGATGTGCCCACACAACCCCTAGAAAAGTGGTTCCCTTTCAGTCAGTACACTCCGAGTAACATCAGTACTGACGTAATGGGGGTTTCGCTTAGAAAGCCAGCTGCCTTCAATCTCAATCAAAACGATACAATGGCATGAAAATGTGCGAGGCTGACAGAATGCGCTTCCTGAACGCCCCCATCTCCCAGGCTGAGCTATTTTGGCGGGTCGGTCGAGGACTTTGCCCAACAGTTCTCGGGCGCTCAGAGAAAGACTGAGGCCCTCAAACACATGCTGCCCTGCACTCCTGCGGCACCCGCCACTCCCGCTCGACCACAGCAGCAGCCTTCACCCAGGCCGAAGCACGGAGGTTCCCGGAGGAAGGCGGCACAGCCTGTCTCAACCCCGAAGCCAGCTGAACAGGCTAAGCGATGGTCCTGAGACAGACTGCTCGGAGGTGAACTCGGTTCAGGTGAATCTTTTGTTCAAAAATCCCAACCCCGCTGCTGGCTCCCAAAAAGGGGCACCTTGTTGTTGGTTAAAGAAAGAACCAAATCATTCACCTTCGAGCCCCAAGAGGGCGCGACTGGCAGTGTGTGTCGCCTCATTGCCTCGCCACTTTCAGTGCCCTGTATCGTATCCAGCCCCTTGCCAGTCAAGACCCCCACAGGACGCTCCGTTTTCCCTCGTCTCCACTGGCAGGGCATGGATCATCACATGGAAACATCTCGTTCCCTCAAAAGGAAACCTAAATCCCTCATACCACTTGCAATCCATTTTAATCAGGACACTGGATAATTCATGGGTCAGACTGGCCAAGTAATAAAACATTACATTCTAGTTAATTGTGAGGGAGTCGGATGAGACAAATCATTAATGTGTCGATTTGAATAAAGACACAAAACTCTCCTGTCAGGGTAAAATGCAATGAACATGTGTCACTCTTTTATTTTCGTTTTCAACAACAAAGTATAGGGCCTATACTATAATAACTTAAAAGTTTTGAATTTTTATGAATCAGCATACTGATTTATGATTCGGATCGGGTGTCAAACGGGTGTCAAACTGCTGAAATCACATGACCTCGGCGATCCGAATCCTGAATCAATACGGTGATTCATAACATTCGTTCAAATCTTTGTTTTGAAATCGGCCCATCACTATACAAGTCGTTATTAATTTTTTTTTCTGCAAAAATTGGTGTTAATGAAAGCCTATCTGAGCCATTGGATTTCAACCAAAATATCTTCATTTGTGTTCCGAAGATGAACGGAGGTCTTACGGGTGTCGAACGACATTAGGGTAATTATTGACAGAATTTAAATTTTTGGGCGAACTAACCATTTAATTAATAAATAAATCATAAATACATTTTCAGAGCTTCGGAGCTTTATGAATCAGCTTATCGATTTAGGATTCAGATCGTGTGTCAAACTGCCAAACTGCTGAAAGCATGTTACTTTGGCGATCTGATGATTCATAACACTCCGAAGCTTCAGGAAGCAGTGTTTTGAAACCCGCCATCACTATGTAAGTCGTTTTTTAGTTGTTGTTTTTTTGCACACAAACACTATTCTTGTCACTTTATAAAAATTTTCTAGAACCACTGTAGTGAGATGGACTTTTTAACAATGTCTTTAGTACCTTTTATGGGTCTTGAGAGAGTAAATGTTATTCCATCAGGTTTCAACAAAAATATCTTAATTTGTGTTCTGAAGATAAACAAAGGTTTTACAGGTGTCGAATGACAAGAAGAAGGTTAGTAATTAATGACAATATTTTCATTTTTAATGAGCCTCACTAAACCTTTAATGAGAGTTAGTGCCTGATAAATTTAAGCTAAAGTTTTTAGCTTTAAACACATTAATATTTCCAACATTATGTTGGAAAACAGTTCTATAAGAATAATTAAGATGTTCAAAGATTTTTATATTTTTAGTTAACGCTGTTAAAAGGGATAGTTCACCCAAAAATGAAAATGTGCTGTTAAAGGTTTAGTTCACCCAAATATGAAATTTATTTCATCAATGAATCACTCTAATGTTGTTCCACAACCATAAGACCTCTGTTCATCTTCGGAACACAGTTTAAGATATTTTATATTTAGTCAGAGCGTATCCAATTGTATGCACACTTTATTGTCCATGTCCAGAAAGGTGATAAAAACATCATGAAAGTAGTCCATATGTGACATCAGTTAGTTAATTAGAATCTCTTGAAGCATCAAAAATACATTGGTCCAAAAATAACAAAAACTTCGACTTACTATTTAAGACCTATTTAGCATTGTCTTCTCTTCTGCGTTTGTTTTCAAACCTCAAATAAAGATTCAAACGGTAATGAATCAGCGTATAAATTCATGATATGGATTGCGTGGCAAACTGTTGAAATCACGTGACATTGGCAGTCCGAATCATGAATCAATCCGCTGATGTCCAACTGATGTCACATATGGACTCATTTGATTATTTTTTATTACCTTTCTGGACATGGACAGTAAAGTGTGCATATACTGGGATACGCTCTCAGACTAAATATTAAATATCCTAAACTGTGTTCCGAAGATAAAAGGTGTGGAACAACATTAGGGTGAGTCATTAATGACATAAATTTCATTTTTGTGTAAACTAACACTTTAATTTACTCTCAGGCCATCCAATATGTCAAAGAAGTCAATGGGTCCCACTTTGAAGAAAAAAAAAAAAAAACATGCAGACAAAACACAATTATTATTCAATACTAGACAAAAAAAAATTAGAGCTGTTTATGTGGTTGTGGTAAAATTCTGCCACTTTTAAAACCGCTATTGTTTCATTGGATTGGGGACACTATAGCATTAGTGTATTCTTCTAAGAATAGACTTGTCCCATTTGAGTCTTCTAGGAGTATGGCTTCTTTATGGGCTTGAAAAAAGGAATGTCGATTCAGGACTTTTGTTCTTTGCTAGATTTTACAACTGTGAGATTCCCTCTTTTGCACTGCTTGTTTGTCTGTGCAGAGAGTTGCCAGCTGATCTGCTATTGGGTGTTTGCCACGACGGGCCACACCCTTTTCTGTGAGCTGTGTGGTTTCAATTAGGTCTGGTACCGAACCCTGCTCTGATGTAGCCGTTTTTTTTTTTTTTTTTTTTTTTTTACTGTGTTTTTAACACCCTTTACATTCCAACTACATATGTTTAATAGTGGTTTATTCATTGACATAGCCAAGCATTAGTTAAATGTTCCAGCTGCACCAATATGTGAAATGTCCTGCCATGTTTTGAAGTGTATGTTGTCTGCTCCATTCTGAGACACAGGAAAGGTATATCCATAGAGTTGAATAGATGGTGGTTGCTTGTATGATATTGCAAAAAAAATAAACAAAATATTGTCTCTACATGTCGCACAAAAAACATAAAACTATTTACATCTACCAACTTACAGACATTTTTGAGAGAAGACAAGGGAAGTCTGATGCTGGTCAGTTTCACATTTGAGAACAATAGTGATCGCCACTCTGTCTCCTTGGAAACATTACATGACCAAAGCTTAGATAGAACAAACAAAAAATACACGGTATTCAAAAGGAACACTGCAAGATGAAAGAGCTTTGATATAATGATCATCAATCCGCTGAGACCGCAAGCATTCTATATACTTTTTGGTTCGATATTTAAATTATACCACCGTTATATTTTCCTTTTATTTTTGCTTCAGATGCCTTCCCCCTCAAACTCTGAACAAAACGTTATTACAAATAGGTTACTACTCACTTAAGTCCCAATTATTAAGTCCAGTGGCACTCCTTAAAATATAGAAGGGAGATGAGAAAACTGCAGAAGTGACGATAAGTCATAGAGACCACGAGCAAACTAATACCGTATCATTCAGCCTCTCCGGGGGCGATTTGGGCCTGAAATAGTTGTGGTTGATGGTTTGGGCAGGCCGTCCAAGAAAGACTCTGTCGGTTGTTTGAAGTACTTTTCGCTGCTGATGTGCTGTACTCGAAGAGTCGCTGGATATTAGCCTGACAAGCCAGACCCACATCCGAGGGGCGGGACAAACGGTTGTCTTTCAAACTCCCTCTGCACGGCAAGCACGGAATTGGATAGCGCTACAACCAACCAGAGCAATGAAGGTGAAGCAGAGCTAGTTCACAGATTAAACTTTCATTGTATCCGGTCGGCAAAAGTCATAACACTTGTTCCCTTCTTAGGAATAACTTCAGTGCTGTTCTTTGTTATTTTCTCAGAGAAAAGCTTAACTCCAAATCTTCTAGAGTCACGGGTCAAAGCTGATTCGAAAGACCGCCGTTTGCCAGCTTCTGTGTTTACTAGTAGCACGCAAGCGCAGCTCTGCCTCATCATGTTAAGCCTCGCCCACCGACTCTATACACAATGTTATTGGCCCAACCAGAGTTTGACTTTTACAGCTCAGAAGTGTATTGAGAGTTGCTAGATGACACTCGCCACAGATTAGATTAGCTGCCGCTAGGGTGCGTCTAGATTTCTAGGCTAGTTGGATATATCAGCGAAGAGAAATCCTCGTTCATGGAGTCGCTTCTTCGCATTTCCAAAGGCTTGTCTTTTTCTCACTATGGCCACAGAGAAGTCTTCAAAGATAGAGATGTTATGGTGTTTATAGACCAGCTGACTCGCGGCTCAACGCCCTCGTTCTTTCTCCTGATGTGGGAACAAGCGATGGGACATGATGAGCACCTTCAATCTTTACCTGGTGGCCATTGAATTCGGCGTTGAGCATATTAGGCAGCCAAGTCCTGAGGAACAAGACCAGGTCCCTTCTTCTCCTTCGGGTAGTCCAATAATTCGTAAATTGCATCGTCTGCTCCTATTTTCTAGGTCATCTATCTTTTCCAGGGGCGTGTCAAGATTTTTTTTCTTTTCGTTCAAGTCCGCTCTATGTTTTGAGATGGTGTCTTCCACCGCCGATATATGCGTTTCAGCTTCAGTGACTCGGTTTTCCATTTGCTTGACATGTGTCACTACCGCAGACAATTTCTCCAGCACTGGATCAATCTTGTTATCCAAAGCCTTATCGACGATCGCCAGGACTTCTGCTGTTATTCTCTTCACAAGTGTGTCCATGTCGTTTGGATTCATTTGAGCATCCACCATTTTTGGATAGGAGCATGTGTCAAAGTTCGTTAATTCTCTGTTACGAAGTCTATGACTGGAATTAAGTTGTTTCTTTGGCATGTCTTTGTCACTTCTACATTTAATTTCAGCCCCCTTAAAGATTATATTGAGTTTAATGAGGCAGATTTTCAAAGGCTTTAGAGGAGCTCGTCATCAACACGGCTACTCCATTGAATGCATAATTGTCACGTGACCCCCCGACTCAGCTGTTTTCAGTGGAGCATTGTTTTGTTACGTTATATATTACTGACAGATACCACTTTTTTATTCATCAGTTTGGTGCTTGCATGTGTTAAAGCTTGCAGGTGTGTATATTGTTATAAGTACCAGCGATGGTATAATTTTTACTGGTGCAATGCAATAAGGCTTCAGTATTTGAGGAAGGAGGGGGACACTATAGCGTTAGCACACAATGTCTCATTCCCTCCTCCTAAGGAACCGTGGTTACGAGAGTAACCAGAGGTGTTTTTGTTTTGTCAATTAATGGGGTGGTTCCGTGTTTTTTTCTAGGCTTGGTTGTGTTTATGGTGTGCAGTATAACATGTCTTAATACTTCTTTTTTTTTAAACGCTGTATTTTTCTTATATTTTACCTTTATTTCACACCGCTGTCTTCACCTCTTTTTTGACTGTTTATCTGCAGTCCTGATGGCTTTGCCTGACAATGAACATTGGCTGACATATGTAAACAAAACAAAAGTAAAAGAACCGTGATATAAGGATTTAGTCTTTTATAAGAATCAACACATTAAAATTTTGTTACTAAAATTGTGCATGCCCTTGGATTCCCTCTCTGCTTTGTCCCATTAACACCCATTACGGAAATCAGGGAGGTCTCCATATCGAGGACTATGTAAATTACTTTATTACGCATTCGACATCTGTGGACTTGGTGTGTCTTATGATCTTTTTAAAGAGAGGGATTATCTAAGCCGCTTAGCTCATTTTTGCCATTACGTCACTCTAATTTTACTCTGGAACATTATATCAATTTGGCATTACAACAGAGTGTCACCAGTGTCCCCAATCATCATGACTAACATTTAAGTGTCTCTAGCTCTCGTCATTGCCACACCAGAGTCTCATCATATCATGGTCGCCACGCAAGATTCTTCTGCTGTCATGGCCGCCATGCCAGAGTCTCCAGCCATCACTTCTGCTACACAAGAGTCTCCTGTTTCTTACGGCCACAATGCCAGTACCTGTAACCTTTATGGTCAACACTCCGGACCTGAGGAAGACTATATATGGCTGTTTGGGGCTAATTTACAGTGTGACAGACCCACTGCTAGTACCAGTACCAGTGGTTAGCATCCTCAGCCAGATAGTCCCAAGTCCAGTGATCTCTGAGACATTTTTACCATTGAGTTCATTTTTCCTGTGATGGCGGTGGCCATTTTGTGTTTTTGGACTGTGCATGTGTCTCCAGTTTTGTCTGAGGTGGCAGCATTCATTACTGAACTCTCTTTATGTCCCACTGTGCCCAAGGAGACAATTGATGAACTTTCTGCATCAATGAACTCACTGTCTGCTCTGACCTGTCCACAGAGGTCATTCCTGAGTTGGCTGTCTGCTCTGACATGACCACGGAGGTCGTTTCGGAGTTTGTCTTCTTTGTCTGCCGTTGCACGACCACAGATGTCGTCATTGAATTCTCTGTCTGCCCATATACAACCATGGAAGTCGTCCCTGAACTTTTAGTCTGCCCAAATATGACCAAAGAGGTTGTCCTTGAACTTTCAGTCTGCCCAAATACCACCACAGAGGTTGTCCCTGAATTTTCTGTCTGCCCTGACACAACCACAAAGGTCTTCTATGAACTCTCCGTGTTCATCGTCTCTGCCATTTCTAACTTCTCATTTCGAACCTGTGTTTTGTATTCCAGCTCTGCCTGATCAGTTGTTGTGATCTTCTGCTCTGCCGCGGTGGTCTCTAGCTCCGCCTAACTTGCCGTAGTGGTTTCTAGTCCAGTCATGTTTTGTTAATTTGTTTGCTTTCATGGTGTTGGGACGGGGGTGCCTTGATGTCCTTGTTTTGTCTTTCATGTTTGTGTGGACTGTTTGCCTGTTTCCCAATTTGGATTATTTACGTTTTTGTCTTTTGTTATTAAAGTTGTTCGTGCACTTGGATTCCCTCTCTGCCTTGTCCCTACGCACCCATTGAAGTTTCGTATACCAACACATATTTTTGCCTAGAACATAGGCTACTTTGCATTTGCTATTACAGACTTTTTAAAGTTTTTTCCATGTCACTTTGAACTGGACTAGTATCAAGCTGAAATGTACTCTTGTCGGACGGTAATCAGACTAAGTGATGCATGGATCTACAATTATGTATGAATGCTCCTTAGTTCAAATCATCTCCTCAGAACATAAAATTGGGCTGTAATTTTCAGTCTTTCAGAGCAATGTAGAAGTAATGATAGGATAATATTGTTTACTGTCCATATTTGTTGTTGTTCATTTTTTTCTTTTCACTCTTGTTGGGCAGATGTGAAGTTGGAACAGAGAACTGGGTGCAGTGTAACGACTCCCCTATTAAGATCTGCAAATATCCCGTGCAGGGCCTGTTTGAGGGACACTCTTATTACTTTCGTGTACGTGCCATCAACTCGCGTGGCATTGGCAAACCCTCCAGAATTTCTGAGCCCATTGCCGCTCTGGACCCCACAGAGTTTGAGAGACTACATAGTAAGCAAAACTTAGCCTTCATGCATGTAATGTTAAATTACTTCATATTGTGTGTATGAATAATGCCCCTTATGTAATGTTTTTTGTTTAAACAGCCACAAAACTTGGTGGGAGACTTGACGTTGTGACTTATTATGATGACCTGGAAGGTACTGTACAATTCTAATTTATTTACTGAAAATTTTGGAAATTTTAAAAGTGTGATTCTTATGGCTATTAAAGTAATCTTTTAAAATAATGCAACAATCATGGAAATTTCAATAATATTTTGATAATAATTAATTCTTTCATTGGAACGAACCAACAAAAAAAAAGTAAAATGTACCCCTGTGCCCATCAAGAGCACTAAAATGACATCCATACTGCATCCTTAAAGGAACTGTATGTAAGAAATGTATTTTAAGTAAAAATAAAATGGCCCTGATAAGTCACTAGACATTAAGAAATCATGTTAATTTCAAATAAGCCCCTTTCACACTGCGATTCCGGCAAATACACAGATAATGCGACCCGGCATTTGTTCCCGGGCCGCTAGATTTGGTCCATTCACACTGCCAGCGAAATGCCGTAATATGTGCGCTTTCACACACAACGCTTAATGGTCCCGGGTCGAGTTGACATGTGACAACTACGTACACGTTGCGGCATTAGTTTCGGCTTCGGTAATCAATCCTGGGACGTGGTTGCTTTCACACAGAAAAAAGCTCAAGTGACTGCGGGTCCGACGTGCAGTGTGAAAGGGGCTATACTTATATCAATGACAACAGTAGGCTGACCAGGATATTGTCATTTAAAAGTTTTTCTTGCAGCCCTCAATTGATGTTGATGTTTTGGCCTGAAGCTCCACCCTTCACCTGTCTACCAGTCACGAAATGATGTAGTGATTCGGCATCCAAGGGAGGGGGATTAGAGGTTAGATCGGGCTCAAAAAATCAAGCCCGACCCTACCCAAGCCCGTGCACGTTGTGTCCGATCCCGGCCCGGCCCGACACATTAACTTTAATTATGAGCCCGATTTAAACCCGGCCATTGTTCAATACGTTGATGTTTTGACGAGAACGAGCCTGTAATGAGCAAAGCGCAGCGAAGCGGACTGGTGAGGCTCATGATAAAACTACATTTAGTTTTCAGTTTTCTCCACAGCGACTGTACAGCCAAATAACATTTTGTTGCAATATTTTCATGTTTAACACTTTGAAGCTGCTTTGAAACAATCATCATTGTAAAAGCGCTATTGGCTATAAATAAAGTTGACTTGACTCGCTCAACAATCCGCAGGCGCGCGCTCATCATCCGCTCACCGGTAAACTGATGTTTGCTCAAATCCAGCTCAGACATTTATCTGTAGCTTACTTTGTTGTAGCCATTAAACAATGTGTTTTTTCCTTCATATTTATGTTTAAATATTATAATATTATTTTTACATTTCATCTGATTACAATGAGTGAAAAGATGCGAGTGGGTCAGAAATGATTTTGGTGGTTATATTTAGTTTAATATTAAGTTTTGTTTTGTAGAAAGCATTTATTTAGTTTTGTTTAAATTGTATCTTAATTTTAAGAAAGGTTTCTTGGGCCAATTGCCTGGATTTAATAAATAAAAAGCAAATAGCAGACTATAATCGCGAGGTGAAGTCGTGGGAGTGATTGCTTTCATTTCATCTCATGAACTGGAGCGCGTCTCATAAATAAACCGAAACTCAGTATGCTATAGCCTACTTGCCTCACAGACATGACAAATATGCGTATAGAAAGCTTGAAATGTCCACTTTTAAACGAAACTATTCGAAGATATTTAATTATGCAAAGTGCAGTGTTCACGCGAGCAGCTCTTGACTCAGAGCATTTCTGTTTATAATGCTGCGCTCCATCACTGCTCGAGCTGTGAGTTTAAGGCGCATTTTTACACTAATCCTGACTTGTGCAACTTTGTAGCCTACACATTTGTTTCTTAGTTGTTGTATTAGTTCTTACTTTGCTAAATATAGCTACATATAATTTTTGATTATAGCATAGCTTTCTGCCCACCCAATTAGACTAGTAAAGAAGGCTAATGATTAAAAAAACAAAAGCTTGATCACGGGCCCGGCCCTACCCGACCCGAGGATAGTGCAGGGAAATCTCAGCGCGACCCGGCCCACGGGTCAGTTCGGGTCAGGTTCGGGCTCGGGCTCGGGTAGAGAATCTTAACTCTAAGGGGGATACATCGCTCTGCAGTCACTTGAAAGTGATTGCAGTACCAGTTTAGGCCACAATCTTACATACACTTCCTTTAAATATTGTGTGATGGAACTGCCTTAAGATATTGTTCCTTTTGTTCACTCAGTTACTCTGTCTTTGCATATGTAATCTGTATTAGACGACAGCAGCTGTCACTTGTGCTTTTTCCCCCTATTCTTTTCATGGTTTTTGCTTTCAAAATTAGCAATAATTATCCAGCCCATAATTGGTTCTCTTCTGAGAGATACTGATTAGTTTTTGATGAGAATTCCATCAGGAAGGGAACGTACAAACATCTGTGGTTCTTTTTCAAGTTGAAATGAACACATCAACCAGTGTCACCCATGTGCATAGATAAGTGTATATGTGTATCTATAACAGTGGCATCAGCAGCAAAGATGATATTCATATCAGTCCATAATATTAAAGTTGCTTTTAAAGCTAGTGCAAATTGTGGGATATTTCCTAGTGTGTGTATGTGTGTATTGGCGTGTGTCTATGTGTTCAGAGTAGAACAGTAATTCTGTTTGATGTGGTTTGCCTGCAGCCGAGGGAAAAGCTCCGGGACCTCCCTCTAAAGTCTGTGCTTCAGAGACGGACCGAACATATGTTGTGCTCAGTTGGGTCCCTCCAGTCTACCATAGCAAAGCCCCCATGTGGTATTACATTGAGAAGGTTAGTTTCAGCTCACTGCCAGACGTTAACCCAGCCGAATAGTCACAAACTTTATTCCAACATTATGGTTGGTTTTCTTCTTGTCATTTTTAATCCATTAAGAAATGTCTAATAATATAAAATAAGAAAAGGGAGTTTTCACATATGAGATAACAGCTATCAGTTTCAGATTCTCGTCCTTTTAAAAAGGAATTATGCATGATTTGCACTTGCATTGGTTTTCATCGTGAATGCCATGGAAACACAAAACACATCTAAAATGTGGAAGAGCTCTGAGATTCACTGTATAAATAGATGTGAGAATAAATATGAGGTATATTTTTACATACTCTTGAAAGCTACAGAAAAGAGAAGAAAATGGATCACTGCATTTCATAGCGGCTTTGCAGTTTCATAATTTTTTGTCAATATGTTGAATTTTGGGGTAAAATCATACCCTGTATTGTATTGCTATATATTGTATTGACAATTCACCAATTAATTAAATATTTACCATTGCATATTCTGCATAACACTGACAAAAACTATACACGTATTAGTGCTGGACTATAAGATGATATATACACAGATCAGGCATAACATTATGACCAAAACAGCCAAAACAGCTCTGACGCGTCGAGGCATGGACTCCGCTAGACCCCTGAATGTGTGCTGTGGTATCTGGCACCAAGATGTTAGCAGCATATCCTTTAAGTCCTGTAAGTTGTGAGGTGGGGCCTCCATGGATCGGAATTGTTTGATTAGCACATCCCACAGATGCTTGATTGGATTAAGATCTGGGGAGTTTGGAGGCCAAGTCAACACCTCAAAGTCATTGTTGTGCACCTCAAACAATTCCTGAACCATTTTTGCTTTGTATATGGGCACATTATCCTGCTGAAAGAGCCACAGCCGCCAGGGAATACGGTTTCCATGAAAGCGTGTACATGGTCTGCAACAATACTTAGGTAGGTGATACTTGTCAAAAGTACATATGGATGGCAGGACCCAAGGTGTCCCAGCAGAACATTACATCAAACTGCCTCAACCAGCTTGCCTTCTACCCATAGGGCAACCTGGTGCCATGTGTTCCTGATGCTCATGTGCCCAGTGTTGGCGCTTTCGGCTGTGACATTGGCACCCTGTTCCCTGACTGGTCTGCGGTTATGCAGCCCCATACGCAACAAAATGCGATGCACTGTGTATTCTGACAACTTTCTGTCAGAACCAGCATTAGCTTCTTGAGCAATTAAGCTACAGTAGCTTGTCTGTTTAATCAGACCTACATGGGCAAGCCTACAGCAACATGCATCAATGAGCCTGTCACTGGTTCACCGCAGTTTCTTCTTTGGATCACTTTTGATAGATACTGACCACTGCAGACCGGGAACATCCCACAAGAGCTGCAGTTTTGGAGATACTCTGACCCAGTTCTCTAACCATCCCAAATTGGCCCTTGTCTAACTCACTCTTATCCTTATGCTTGCCCATTTTTCCTGCTTCGAACACATACATTTTGAGAACAAATGTTTTACTTGTTGCCTAATATATCCCACTCACTTACAAGTTCCGTGAAGAAGAGATACTCGGTGCTATTCACTTCACCTTTCAGGGGTCATAATGTTATGCCTGATCGGTGTATATAACATTGATATAAGTGAACACCCGTATTTAGACCTACCTATATTGTATTTATAAAGCGTTCACAGGCAAGTATTTCACCAGTGTCAAAATCAGGCACATATAAATGTCTGGAAACACAATTCCTGGCTGCATGTCAATATCCATGCATCACTGGATCTTTGGTAAGTTATAAGGAACACTATATCGAGTCCAACCTTTAGTTTAAACTGATAATCGTTCGCTTTACACGTGTTTTTGCAGTTTCCCCTATTAAATCCTGTCCAGCAGCATCACTTTTGCCACTCATTCCAGCTGAGGGGAAGTGTTCCGGCGGGAAAGTGACTTCAATGCATTCCATCTATTTATACTCCCGATTATGTTCAGTCTTGTGTCGGCTCTCATTTATCAGTTAAGTGGTTAGTGTTTATACCTACGCAAGTTCCTGTGTTTGTTGGATTAAAATAAAGACTCTTCACTTGTATCTCAACAGCATGCAACACACAGAGCTACAAAAATGATTTGATGAGAAATTGATCAAATTTAGATTTCAGAATTTGATATTGTGGCAAATCCATTGTCAATCATTTTCTCTTTTTAATCTCATTAGTGTCTATGAGTTTTTGCAATAATAAAAAAACATACTGTTTTCCTCACTGTGAGAGGTTTTAAGCTGTCATTTCTCATTTCACAATACATATTTGTGTAATAATGTGTGTTTTTCTGGCTGTGGTCTCATACAGCTTCAAGTCGGTGCAGGATCATGGCAAAGAGTGAACACTAAAGTACCCATCAGATCACCCCGCTATGCTGTCTTCGACCTGTCCGAGGGAAAGGACTATCTCTTCCGTGTGCTCTCTGCTAATATGTACGGCATCAGTGATCCTTCCGAGCCTACAAGTACTATAACAACACTGCAATTGAAGGGTAAATGCTCTAAAAAATATCATGCCAAAGGCCACCACACCACTGATGTAAGATCAGTATTGATGAAAGATATTGAAATGTTGAAACTGTTGGAAATTGAATGGCATATAGATCTTTGAAGTTTGGTCAGGCTGTGACTTTGATGTTGGTATTAAGGCAGTAATGGACTTTTATCTGCCTTTCTGTAGTGGAACTAATTAATGCATGATGGGTCATCAAGGGATTGATTAGGCTGGTTGGTGAAGTCACCCCTGAAATGAAGCTCTGTGTTCATTCAGGTGTGCCCTCAGCTCCTGGACAAGTTGTTGCAACCAGGGAGACAGACACCTCTGTTCTAATTCAGTGGGCGCCTCCAAAGGATCCCAATAACCTGATTGGATATTACATTGATTCTTGTGTGAAAGGATCTAAGGACTGGACCTCAGCCAATCACAAGCCCCATAAGCAGACCAGGTATGTGCTCAGTCAAGGGGAAATTATTTGAGTCAAATCCCATGAATAGAGACAAAAGTGTCTGGAACTTGGGTCAGAAAAACTCTTGACAAATGTTTAACATTTAACGAATGTAAATAAATAAATAAATAATTAACCCCAGTAACCTTATTAAATATTACATTGATTATTGTGTGAAAGGATCTAAGGACTAGATCTCAGCCAATCATAAGCCCCATGCACTTGCATAAACTGGTATGAGCTATGTCTAGTTGAATAATCCTTTCTCATTCCCAGGCATTAAAAACTAAATTATATATTGGTCAAACACTTGATGAACTTGGAATGCCATTGCTATCAATAAACTGCCTCATATTTCACTTATATGGTCATTCAGCAAACATTGAGCTAGTCAAATATTTTAAAATGTAACATTTACATTCAGCAGCATTTAGCTCACATGAACATTAATTTCTATGACAGTAAATTTAAATATCATTATCCTATAACAAAAAAAATCATATTTAATTCATAATGCATATATTACACAAAACGGAACTTTAAACATGATTATATTTATAAATGACAATTGAAAACATTGCAACAGCTTATTGCAAGTCTGCAGCAGCAGATCTTTCTATATATTTGTAGTTGTGTTTTTTAAAATCCATTGTGAAATTTTGGTGCAGCGTGATGTATATAAAAGTTTGTCAATGAAAACAACGCCCTCCCATTTCTTTATAATCTGGTGATGGGCCTACGTTGGGGTAAGGTGCTCAACAATTTAAGAGAATAATGTACTAAAGTTCTTAGTTTGTCAATATAGCAATTCCTAGGGGTAACTTTATCATATTAATAGTGATAGGTATGGTGTCTGATCATACTCCAGTTTTTGAGAAAGGATTGTGATGAAATGATTTGAGGCTCTCCCACAAATAGAATTTTTTTTTTTTTTTTTACATTTCATGATGATTAATGTATTCTCTTTGTAAAACAAACAGCTCTGGAAAAAACATCTTGGGTTATGACTTTAAACCTTGTTCCTGAGGCGTCATATTATTGATGCTTTGGATGCACCTCTCTGTGATTGCGTCTGGAGCACATGTGAAACAGAAAATCACAGGCGGGTGACAACATGACCAGGAAAGCATAAAAGCACACCCGGACTGACCGGTGTTAGCTTCAAAAGAGCAGAAGTAAGTCAATCCCAGGGATTGAGGAAGTACAGTGGGACAAAAAAGTACTTAGTCAGCCACTAATTGTGCAAGTTCTCCCACTTAAAGGGGTACTTCAGCGCTGGGAAGATGAATCTGTATTTAAACTGGGTCATCAATGCAGTAGAAATGTGAAATTATTTTTGAATTTGGTGCCTTCTAGACTGAGAAAAGACAGAAAATGTATTTTTGTCCCATGGGGATGAAAGACTACAATTCCCAGAATGCTTCGCTGCCCTGTGCCATTCCCAACGCCACCAACTTGATTACAGTGACTGAGTTAGAGAAGACACTACAATTAAAAACTGAACGTGTCTGTTCAATATAATGAGTGAGTCACCGCACGAGTATCACAGCACTGAGCACTAACTGCAGGAGTGATGAGAGCTGAGGTAATCGCGACTACACTCGCGGCATACATTCACAACGTGAGTTCAGTCTGGCGCGTTTCAGTTCATGCCTTTACAAGCTTAACTTTCATAGAAATTAATTTGAGAAGTTAAAAGACTTTTGCCTGTAGCTGAGCTGAGCTCTCCCTGCAAGCTGAGTGTTATCTCCCATCCCCCATGCGCGGATTCAAAACATGCGGAAATGGCTCCCTCTGCTGGCTGTAGTCTTTAGCCTTTGGGCAAACATTCCTCCTATGATGCAAAAATCGTCAATTTGCATCAAAGGAGGAATTTTTCCAGAAATAAAATGCATAAATCTCTTGTCTTAGAGAGATATGAGGGGGGAAAGCACAATAATTTGAATATACTCCAGGATTTCTACTGATACAAAGCCATATGCTAATCGCTGAAGTAACCCTTTAAAAAGATGAGAAAGGCATTAAATTTTTTGTATCATAGGTACACTTCAACTATGAGAGTCAGAAAAAAAATCTTGTTAAATAACAAGAGTTCAGTACAGGGACATCACATACTGTGAGTCTCAAACACCATTGCCTCCTCCTTCATATGTAAATCTTGTTTGTGAAAAACAAGCGATTTACAACATAACGCCAACTGTTATACAATCGTTTTGATCATTAAAATGTATGCCCCCAACATTTTTGAGAACTGAAGTATGATTATTTTGCAGCGGGTGAGTAGTAAACATGACACTGAATATTTTGAGTGTCTTCCACATTACTTTGTTTGGCTAAATAAATCGACTTTTAAATCAGTAATCTACGGTCAAACTGTAACGTTTTCTGTACAAACAACATATTTACGCGCTACCCAGTTCAGTTCGTGATTTAAAGTTAACCAGCTATCATTGTCAAATCATTGCCATGACGGGTGGTATAGATGTGTTAGCTGTCACTGAGCCGTGCAGTGAATAAGTCAATCAGAGCAGAACCCTGCATTAATATTCAGACCCTTCCAAATAAGGCAAAAATAGAGCATTACATCCTAGGGACAATTTCTAGGGTTGACCTAAAATCATTTTTGACCTTAAATAAGCCACATACCCTCTATTTAGATATCAGAGAACAATTAAAATATTGTTTCTAATCATTCTAGTTTACAGTAGGCATGGTGCAACTCAGCATTATTTCTCCTCCAAACACGACAAGTTGAGTTTTTACCAAAAATTTCTATTTGGGTTTCATCTGACCATATTACATTCTCCCAATCCTCTTCTGGATCATCCAAATGCTCTCTAGCAAACTTTAGACATGCCCTGACATGTACTGGCTTAAGCAGGGGAACACGTCTGGCACTGCAGGATTTGAGTCCCTGGCGGCGTAGTGTGTTAGTGATGGTAGCCTTTGTTACTTTGGTCCCAGCTCTCTGCAGATCAATCACTATGTCCTTGCACTTCGTGAATGTGCGAGGCGAAAGAGCTAGGCCAAAGGGAAGAACCCGATATTGGTACGTATCGGGTGAGCATAGTGAGCATCTTGAACCTGAATCTCCTCAGAGACCAGTTCAGATGTCTGAGATCTAATATTGGACGCAACCCCCCATCTTTCTTGGGAACTATGAAGTACTGGCTGTAGAACCCGAACTCTCTCTCCAGTGGGGGGACACATTCTATCGCCCCTTTTACCAGCAGAGAGTGTACTTCTTGTAGAGTGTACACTCTGCAGAGACAAGTGTTGCCTTCCTCAGCTCAGTAATATTCTCCGGAGAGGGTCCCTCGCCTTCATCGAGCTTCTTCAACAAGTCCGCTTGGTAGGCCTGCAGAACTGCGAGAGTGTGCAGACACCCACCAGCGCGACCAGCCGCACAATATGCCCTACCCACCAGCTTTGATGTCTCTCGGCATGGTTTCGAGGGCAATGCCGGGGCCTTCAATGAAGCAGCGGTCTCGGGTGAGAGGTGGCCCGCAAGCGCCTCTTCAACCTGCGGCAACGCTACATAGCCCTTCTCAGCCACCCCCAGCACATTAGCAAAGTCTAGCACTGGGGGCGTTGTGAAACGCGCTGAAAAGGGATTTTCCCACGCTCTGCACAGCTCATTGTGCAGATCGGGGAAAAAAGGCAGACCCCGGCGGGGAGGCTGAGCTCTGCGCTTGAAAAAGCGTTCATCCAGCTTATTGGGTGGCTGGATGTCCACCTTTTCTTGTGGCCAATCTAAATTAAGTTTGGCCACAGTGTGAGTCAACACCTCCACCAGCTCCTCCATTGCCGGCGAGTGGGGTGCCGACTGCCCCACAGCGTCTGCTTCGGTGCTCATGGCCATCGATTCCTCAGAATCAGACAGCCTAAGCACCGGATCCTCCCCCTCGTGGGAAGGAGCCGCAACAGACACAGAGCGCTGACGCTGAAAAGCAGAAAGCTATATCTGCTTGTGCCGGCATCCCTTTATACCTCCGGGTATGCCGTCACTCGCTATGTCATGACGCAACTCCAATCAGGATTGGCCTTTTTCAAATAAGCTTCAGTAGCGTCACGCCTAGGGCGTTCCCCGAAGTGTCATCTATGATGACGCAGTGCGAGTTCCCTCGATAAAGGGAACACATTTTAAACTTCTCCTGGTCCTGATATCTGAAAGGAGGAGAGCAAAAGACCTGCAAGATTATAGCCAGTAGACATTGGTAGGCACCTTAGGGACAAAAATGCAAGTGTGAACTTGTCCTTAATATGTTTTTTAGTTTATTTTCTTAAAAATGTTTTAGGTTCAATTTCAATTATCATAAAATATGTTCAAATTTGTTTTAATGTTTTCTGTACCGAATTTGTCCCTATGAGTGTCAGATCCTTTCCTCACAGTCCCTTCTAAAAAACAAAACTGAGGAATGATCAGACTACAAGCCCATCACTATTTATATTCCGAAGGTACCCCTAGGCATTGCTATATTGACAACATAGGAACTCCATAGGAATCCAATAGGAAATCCAAAGGTTCAGAGTTCAGAACAAAATGAAACGCATTTAAAAATGTAAACATTGTTGATATTTAAATATTATTTTTATTTTATTTATTATTATTATTATTATTATTATTATTATTATTATTATTATTATTATTATTATTATTATTATTATTATTATTATTATTATTATTATTGCTTTTGCTTCACTTTACATTTGTGCCTCTTAAGTTTGGATGTTAAAGTGCATGACTCTAAATATGGTAATTGAGAAACAAAAAGTGACTACATATTAAAAAATAAAATTCAACTGAAACACCAGAAATCTTATATCAGGATTTTGTGTTGCTGACATGTTTCCTTTGATTATGTTATTCCATGCAAAGGATAAATAACGGAATAGAACCTTCCTCTTTCACTACCTCATTACTGGGTTCTCCCAGGTTTGTTGTGCATGGACTGACCACCGGTGAGACGTATGTCTTCCGTGTACAAGCCATCAACGAGCTGGGCCTCAGCGATGAATCCCAGGAATCGGCCCCTCTTTCTGTGAGAGCTGCTCTTAGTAAGTCTGGCTCTCATGACCAAAACTACTTTGATATTCCATCAAGAATCCAACTACAATTTACTTTGAACATTTTCCAAACACACTCAAAAAGCTGTTGCTCAGCAGTAGGTGTTTGTTATGGGTAGCCCATGGTGTAGTAAATGACATAAAGAAAGGTACCCACTAGAAATCGCCCACCAGACTTAATGACTTTACAACAACAGGTTGGAAAAGGTGTTTATTTATCTTTATTCATAGGCAGTTATTAGGAAAGTAACAACAGAAAATATGAATTTTCAAGTAGCGTTGAGTAGTGAAATGCATCAGCCAGTAGAGATTCTGCTATAGTGTTTATTAAAGCAATAAACCATACGAGAATGTGTGTTACAGTGATTTGTACCATAAATAATGCAATGGAAGCATTTAGTTTGTACACATCACATCATGTATAAACAAAGTGTAACTGTAGATGTGTTCACATTTATTTAGGCTATTTTAAGATATGAGACTTGTGATTCTTTCGCTATGCATAATCTTTTCTTTTGGTTTGAATCCATCAAGTTACAAATAAAATAAAATAATTAGATGAATCAAGTCATACCTTTCCTTTGTAAATTATGCTTGATTTGCAAATAATGATTTACTATATTTAGCAGTTTATTACTATATATTAGTACATGTGTATTATATACAGTCAATATAATAT
Organism: Pseudorasbora parva; assembly: GCF_024679245.1. NCBI lineage: Eukaryota > Metazoa > Chordata > Actinopteri > Cypriniformes > Gobionidae > Pseudorasbora > Pseudorasbora parva. Next base: position 34,814,266 of record NC_090188.1, on the reverse strand, counting down.
AAACATGTATATATATATATATATATATATATATATATATATATATATATATATATATATATATATATATATATATAGCCATCACACTATGAATATATAAGAATGGTCATTTAGTACACAGTTGAATGCAAGAGGTTTTAAAAATAATTTTATTTCCCTCAAACCTCACACCATTTGCTAAATTGGTTTAATAATTTATACCAAATGAGTCAGAATGTTTTCTTTTTTCCCCTCTATATCTCTGTGGGACACTTAGTCAACAAGTAGAAATGATTTCAGCCAGCAGACCATTAAATTTTTACAGATCTGGATGATTTGTAGAGCTGTTTGCTTTGTAACTCTTTAGCTTTAGCTAACAGCAATCCTCTGTTTGTACTCTGGGGGACCATTCCATAATCTGAGACTTCAAAAGATGAAACTTTTTGTCCTATGAGTACAGGCCTGTCTGTAGCCAGTCGTTAGAAAATTGAATTAGATGAGTTCTTTAGATTAAATTATTAAATTAAAGTATTTCTCAAAGTGTTTCTAGCATGCAGCTTTGATGTATTATATCTTGTCTCATACCATTTTTGTTATGGACTTTGTTGAGTATATAATTTATCTGGCAGTGAAAAAACAACCTTGCAAACCACAAAAAGTGCTAAAATCCTCTCAGGACACCTGTGTAGAATTTTGATAGCGCACAACTGTTTTCAAAAAACATAATCAAATTCTAATACACTGACTTGGAGCTCAAGAAGCATTACTTAATATACCATGGTTTATCTACTCGATTCTTATTGGCTAGAAGGTGTGCAATAAAACGTTGCACAGGTAGTTTAATTACCATTCAATATTAATGCGCTGCTCTCATTAAAGTGTTCACACACATACATCACTCGCACATGGAGACACACAGTCACACACAGAAACAGGAGCACAGAAACTTGCCAGCTCTGCCCTGCGCATATTAATAAATTAATTTGCTACTGAATCGCTACATTATATTATTCTGGAAGGCAGTTGTAACGTTGATGTTTTTGAAGTAATTAAGCTCATAGTAAGACTATAATATTGCCAACATTGTTGCTATATGATAAATTAAAACAAGCTGATAACATCAACGTTTTCTCCAGAACGACTTGTACAGCAGAATCAAATTTTGTTGCAATATTTTCCTGTTTAACACTGTGAAGCTGCTTTGAAACAACCGTCATTTTAAAAGCGCTATATAAATAAAGTTGACTTGACTTGACTTGACTTGACTTGACATGACATAGCTTTAGTTCTAGTAGAGATTGGATGCACATACACAGGTAATTCACACACAATGCTCCAGTGTTGAAAACAGTTGTGCTGCTTAATTTTTTGTGAATTTATTTACTTTTTTCAGAATTTATTTACTTTTTTGTAGACGTCCCCAAACCTCTTTCTGTCCCCAAACTTTTGAACGGTAGTGTATATGATGCACATATTGCTGCCTGTATTCCAGTATTCCTAAAAGAAACACAAATGTTTAAAGGTACACTGTGTCAATTGTAGCGGCATCTAAGGTGAATTGCAACTGCTTACTCCCTTTCAAAGCACATAGAGAAGCTACGGTGGCTGACGAAGGGAAAATATGTCATCATCTGAGACAGCAAGGAATAACTAGTGCTCTGTAGAGCAGTTTGTCCGTTTAGGGCTACTGTGGAGACATTGGCGCAAAAGGGAGACTTCACTGTAATGGAAGTACTCCGTTACAGGAAATTAATTGCAGTTAATTACTTCTAATTACCTTAATTACAGTAATTAATTACTGTAATACACTACATGTATTTAGATAGAAATAGCTCATTCTAAGGTAAAAAAAAAAAACCTAATGGTTCATTGTGTAAGGTCATTATACACCACTGAAAACATAGTTATGTATAATATATTGTATTTCTGTCAAAAGATCCTCATAAATACTACACACCTTTAAGTTATATCATTTTGATTATAATGTTCATTTAGAAGAAAAAAGCCCTATATTCTCTTGTTTGAAGCTAACACTAATATGTTACAAGATGCATTTCACCCTCCTATATTACCCTTCTCTGGACACAACATTTACTCTGAAATGTGCATATTGTAAGCCAGAGACTTAGCGTGCACACCAGTGCATGTTTCTCTCTGTTGAAGACATTGAGTAATGGGGATGTTCAGTTACAGCAATCTGTCTTCTCAACAGAGTTGCCCTCTTGCCCTTATGACATCTCTCTTCTGTATTGTGACGGGGAATCCATGGTGCTCAACTGGAAGCAGCCCATCCATTCTGGAGGAGCAGAGGTCACTGATTATTACATTGACAAATGCAATGTGGCCAAGAAGACATGGAAGGAGGTCAACATCCCACCCATTAAGGAAAGACTGCACAAGGTGTCTATGTATTGCAGTATCCTGTGCATGTTGTTTCATCACCTTATATTGATGGATTTGTAATATTACCTTGTAAAATAATTACTAAGAAGAAACTGTTTCTTCTGAAGGTTGGAGGTCTGACAGAAGGGTCAGTCTATCAGTTTAGGATCTATGGAGCTAATTTGGTGGGACTGGGTGATGCCTCAGCCCCTAGCGCGTCCTTCAAATGTGAGAGTTGGACCATGCCTGAGCCAGGTAATTTTATGTGTGTACATAGTTTTGACGTGTGTATGTCCCTGAAACACAAAAGGATAAAAAAAAAATGTATCTGCTCTTTTCTTTTAAATTTTTTTCATTATCTAATGTCAGCAAATATGAATAAATACTGTAACAAATGTATTGATCATTGTTAATGTTAGTTAATGCATTAACTAAGGTCAACTAATAAGACCTTATTGTAAAAAGTTACTGTGGAATCAGCACAATTTTAAACAACGATGTAGATTACATGGCAGAAAACCAAGTGTATACATCTCCAAGGCATAACAAAGACTGTACAAGATCAATATATGGCTTGAAAAGGCAATTGACAGTTTTGCAAACTGGCTCGAAACTCTCTCACATTGGTCCCGGGCCAGTGGGTCATCCTTATTGTTGAGACCTGTCATTGAAAATCTTTTCTCCACTGCAGCTCAGGAATCTTATTGTCCATTCACCATATTAAGTATCACACTCAAGAATTAGTGCCCTTTTGGCAACACACTGATGTGATAGAATCTGAATGCAAATGTTTGTTAGCAATGCATATTACTACTAAAAATGCTTTACTGATATATTTACAGTAGGATATTTACAAAATATCTTCATGGCACATGATTTTCACTTAATATCTTAATGATTTTTGGCAAAAGAAAAATCTGTAATTTTGACCCATGCAATGTATTGCTGGCTATTGCCACAACTTTACCCGTGCAACTCATGACTGGTTTTGTGGTCCAGGGTCACACATCTTTTATAAGCTCTTTTTCTTTTTAATGTGCTGCCCTAAGAACACTTTAGAGGAAGTAAAAGTCTTATGTGTGCAAAACACTCATTGATGAGACCAACCCTCAACTCTTGGCAAACATTACTTGAGTGCTTGTTGTTTTGCAGATTTATAGTATTCTTATTAGAGATGCAGCTCCTCTGCTGCAAGATGTCTTGCGTACATGGATAAAAACCTTGTAAAAGGCTTAAAAGATTCCCTTCTATAACTCTCTGTTTGGTTATACATTGACCCTGCCAGCCAACATTACACTACATCACCATCATTAAAAATGAAGTATTAATAGTATATTAATAGCTAATAGGTCTCAAACCTTGTTACTGTGTTTCAAGTGAACCGAGATAGGTGATTGATAGCTGTTTTCCCACAAAGAGCTGTTTTTTTATCAAAGTGACGTATGTTAAAATCCAGCCTGCATTGTGTAATGCTCTAATTCCTCTCTATCTTTAATTCGACATTAGCGTATTGGACAGTCAAGACCAGCAAGAAGCACAAAAGGCCAATATGTGTGTTATTCTCACAGAAGCTTTTTTTAAAGAACATGATCCATATACACGTTATATTTTATGCTAAGATTTTTTTTCACATACATTTTTATACATACAAATACATACAATAATAACTGATGTTATCCTGCCCACTGCTAATTTACCCTATAGCATTTTGACACCCTGAGTTGCCAGTTTGTGGAACACAGTGTATTGTAGCCATATAAGCCAGCAAATAAACTGTTGCAGATCTGATCGCAGATTCTACCCGACCTAAAAAGCCTCGGCATCCATCTAAAATATCTATTCATAAGAGCATATTAAAACATAGATAAATCAACTCCTAACTTCCGTTGTCAGTTGCGCTCGCTCCTGTTGCATGTGCTCCATCTGGCAACCCGCATGAGCAATGAGTCTGAGGAGGATGGGACAGGGAAAACAACTCTTTCCTATATTTTGAATTTGGACTGCAGTATCTATTTAGCTGTCTATATTACATACTGCATCTTTAATTGCCTTGTGTTTGGCTTTGGCAGGTCCACCCTATGACCTGACCTTCACTGAGGTAAGGGATGATTCTTTGGTGGTGGAATGGAAGGCTCCTGTCTACAATGGGGCCAGTGCCATCACTGGATACTTCATTGAGAAGTCAAAGAAAGGCTCTGATACCTGGAGCAAAGTCAACGAAAGTTCAGTCAACCACTGCTATCTAAAGGTATTGATTTGTGGATGCAGACATGCTCATGTTCTCAGATATTCTGTACTATCACTTCAGTATGCTAGACATAGAAATATGAATACTGGTGTACATCTCTGTGGCTTTATCAAATGTATGGTTTGAATGTTTACAGGTCAAGGGTCTAGAGACGGGCGAATCTTATGTGTTCCGCGTACGGGCAGAAAACGCCAAAGGCATTGGCATGGCTTCAACCCCATCTGACTCTCTGGTTGTCAGGGCACTACCAGGTAAACCTGTAGAGCAGACACTGTTTAAGGCATAGAAAATCTACTCGTACAAATCTGAATAGGAAAATATTTAGTCAATGTGGTGGCTATAGTTCTGCCATACATTTGATGGATGCATTTTATTTATAATTTAAAGCAGGGGTCTCAAACTCAATTTACATGGGGACCTGTGGAGCTAGACTCTGGGCCAGGCTAGACCGCATGAAGTATTCCACAAAAAAAAAAAAAAAAAAAAACTGAGCACAACTGATCCAATCTTCTCAATCTTAATTATTAACAGTTCTTCAACATAAATGTTTCTTCTGAACATGAACTGTTTCTCTGAATTTGAACATTCCTTTCTGAACATGAATGGTTCATATAGGCTTCTCTTGCCTACTTGACTTTTATTTATTTTTTAACTATAGCCTATAGAAATTAAATCATTATATAATACTGAAATAATAAATTATTTTATTATTATTTTAAATAATAGACTAATTTAAAGCAAGGCCATAACAAGGTCAAACTTAACAGTGAACGAAATTCTAGGTCTAATTCTAGTTGGGAAATAATCTTTTTGTGACTGTTTGCAAACAATATTTGCATTCATTTGCGTCTAATATATTATTAGTCCCGAGATTCGTCGCATGAGTGAATAAATATACGTACATCCGCTGCTTATACTGTATTTGAGTTCCTCAGTGGTCTAATACTTTTAGTAAATTGTCTCAAATGTTCCGAGATCTAATCCACTCTCATGTAGTTTTTTTTTTAAAAGATATTCATCAATGATTGTATATTAAAGGGATAGTTCCCCCAAAAATGAAAATGGAATGTTTATCTGCTTAACCCCAGGGCAACCAAGATGTAGGTGTGTTTGTTTCTTCAGTAGAACACAAATGAAGATTGCTCATATAATGGGGTCTAATTCTAATTAGACATGCATTATACAAGCAACGGTTGGAGTTAAAAATCTTAATTTGTGTTCTACTGAAGAAACAAACACACCTTCATCTTGGATGCCCTGGGGGTAAGCAGATAAACATTAAATTTACATTTTTGGGTGAACTATTCCTTTAAGAGCATGGACATATTGCATTTTGTATGCATTAGTGTAAGTGCATTTTGCTTGTTTTTATTTCACCGGAAAGAATAGAGTCTCTCTCCACAATGGCATAAAGCGATAGATTGACACGCTCGTCTGTGAGTGTGTGTGTGTGAAGACTGCACGAGCCAAAAGAGAATGTAAACCCTGCCTACTTTGATTTGATTGGCCATCTGAGCGCTGTTACACCACATTCATTTTGACTGTCTGATCGGCCTCAAATTCTGTTCCTGTCAATCACGCAGTGTCAACCAATTATACTACATGAGGGAGGGCCGAGCTAACACTCTCATACACACACACACACAAAGTCAGGCAGAAAGCGTGGCAAGTGCGGCACACCACAAAAAGATGCTTTTCAGAACAACGTGCGGGCCGCGCTAATACTAAGCTTTGATGTCAAGTAGGGGGACACAAAATATCGGGCCGAGAGTTTGAGACCCCTGATTTAAGGGACAATTGTTTTTGCTTGTTTACTCTAGAAATTGTATGTGGAAAAAACTAGCTATTATTATTATTATTATTATTATTAATTTTTTTAGTTATTCTGAGCTAAACGGGTTAGTTCCCCCAAAAATTTAAATTATCATACCATTCACCCCATTATAAAGCTTGGAAGAGCCAGGATATGTTTCAGTATCTTATTGTGTTTGGCAGTCATATACACCTAGGATGGCTTGAGGGTGAGTAAATTATGGAATCATTTGTGAATTTTTGGGTGAAGTAATCCTTTGAGAATCACAATTCATGAAATAATTGTAATTTGTAAATGTAATGTCATTTCGAAAAAAATATTACGTAGATTGTCCAAATAGTAGATGGGAATTACTGCATGTATGCTGGATTTCGCTGCCCATTATGCAAACGGATGCTGATAAAATACTTGCCTTAAAGGGTTAATTCACCCAAAAAGGAAATTTCTTTCATCATTTACTTACCCTAATGGCATTCCAAACCCAATTATGTTCATCATAAGTGGGAATTTTCCCCAGGAACTAGTGACTTTGGGGTGGTACTCTGTTGTGTTTTGACCTCAGGAATCAGGGTCTAAATGAAGTTCCGGGTGAATATGTTCCCCTCAAAATGGCCCTGCTTGCGAGTTTACAGCAAAGATTAACAACAATATGAGCTGAAACTTTTAACTATTTGCAAAAGAATGTGGTCTGCAACATTTCAAAACCTGCCGTTTTACACCAATGCTACTAGTCGAGACAGGGTATTGTTTCCATAGCAACTGCTCTTTACATCAGTTTTTTTCTGTCAGCTCTCTGTAGCGCTGCTGTTGGACCCTTTCTTTCTTTCTTTCTTTCTTTCTTTCTTTCTTTCTTTCTTTCTTTCTTTCTTTCTTTCTTTCTTTCTTTCTTTCTTTCTTTCTTTCTTTCTTTCTTTCTTTCTTTCTTTCTTTCTTTATATATCACTATTAACAATGACCGAAGTTAACCAAAGTGCATAACCGTTCACAACAGAACACATTTAATAAAACAGCATTTAAGAATTTATGGTTTGAACAGTATATGCTTGTGAAAGCATCTGTTTAGCATCCAGAAACACACTCTAACAGACATAATAATGATGTTAAATAATAAGAATGATTCTTGCTTACTTATTGGCTACTGTTTGTGATAAGCTTCCTAATTAAAGTTCAAATATTTGAATATATTTGTTTAACACAAAACATTTATTCTATTCTTAACTCACTGGGAAATTAATGAAAACAATAGTCCAACTGTTATACATGGTGAATCATTGCCTTAAGGGGACTTTGTTTAAAATCAACTTGCAACCTATTTTACTTCCATAATGTGATGAATTTACAAGTGAAAAATTATTTTTAACAAGAAAATATTATTAATTTGTTGTGATTTATTCATATGACCATTACAAATCAGAATAGAACCAGGCGATTGGAAGGGGTCAGGACTAGTTAGTATGTCTCAACCAGACATCCATTTTTTCTCCATTGACGGCTTTCGGTAAAATTCTGGTTTACTGTCTTTGTGGGGACTCTCCATACACACGCACGCACGCACGCACGCACGCACGCACGCACGCACAGGCGCACACACACACACACACAGACACACACACAGACACACACACACACACACACACACACACACACACACACACACACACACACACACACACACACACACACACACAGTATAGGACATTAATTTCCTGCAGCTTCAGAGTTATCAGGGATTAGTCATGGCTCAGGTGATTGGCTCAAATGTCTGTTCCCAGAACTGAGTGTCTATGAGAAAAGATGGTAGATTTCAGTTCACACACTTCTGAGGGTCTTGCGTCAGTTGATGAATGGATAGTCTTCTTCAGAAATTCTATAGACCTCATTGGCTTGGCGACATCAGAAAAAAATGAGGAAAGTAATTTCCGAGGAGGTCATCCATCCAGGGTGTTTTCCTTCCTTTTTCCAGAGATGATGAGATAAGCTCCAACATCCATGCTACCCTACACATCAAAATGGATGGACTTCAGATATGGATATCACAATGATTATAATATGTTTTCTTTCTTTTTTTTCCCTTCTTTTTTAAAAATAATTTTTGTTTTATTTGGTGCATTGGTGAATTGTGCACATTAAGACCAGGAAGTTGAATTTGGTTGTCAGTTTGAAGTTTGAAATCTAAACAATTTACACAGCCATCCGGACTAGCAGAATATCCTTGGATTCTAAAAAGGGATCTTTATTTTTGAAGAATTGAAAGGAGTTCACAGTGGGGCTGAGAGAGAGCTGTACAGGGCAGTGTGGATTGCACCATGGGAGGTGTTCTGGAGTGTCTTGGGGAGCAGCTGCCTGCACATTCACAGATAAGGAAAAAGCAGCCACAGGATGATCCAAGATGATTCATTCCGAGTAGCCTGAAAGGTTTGTGGCTGATAAAATGGCATCAGCCAGTAGAGTGCACTGTGGATTCGTGTGTCTATATAAAGAATGTGTGTGATGTTGTGTAAGATGTTCTCCATACAGCAAAACTGAGAAGGGAAGCCCTGCTTGGGCTGATTGGTCATAATCAGGGCCACAGTGAATATATGCCCACAGAACTCCACACATTTCTGCACTTTAACACCCATCATTCACGGCTTCTGCAAACCTGTTACATGTTCATTAATCACATTTTTTTAAAGTAATTTAGTATGCTTTTAAATACCACTACACCTAGAAGAAAAATGGTAACCAAAAAATGATAGCATCTCAATGAAATGCTTTTATTCAAGTCAAAAATATTATTTTACATCACTATATATATATTTATTTACCATGTATAACAATTATTTAATCTAAAATGAAAATCAAGAAATTATTTGTGTGAAAAGGGTAATTTTCCCTGAACATTCTAGCTGCTATTTTCCATACAATAAAAGTTCATTAGAACTGGGCTTGTATAGCCACAAAAAGACAAAAAAAAAACAAAAAAAAACCACCAGTAATGTATCATTGCGTATTTTGCTTTGTGACAAACAGACCAAAATCCAAGCTGGTTTTCACTGAAAATCTAATATGGTGCTGCATCAGGTTTGACATTTGGTTAGGAGACACATTGGTACCAATGGCATTTGACATTAGTGATGTTAAATGCCATCAGTGGATATGTTTTATATGTGACATTTGTTGTCCATTTTAAAGCTTCAGAGGAGCAAAAGTACCATTAAAAATTTATTATATGAATAAATGTATTAATATGTATATATCATGAGAAAAGCTGATAAATGTAATATTGTGTCCCCAATGTTTTAAATCATTCCTATGGAAGAGTATTGACCAATAATCCAATCATATTTCTACTCCGGCATATCCTAAAGTATTTGTTTAGTAGTCTTCACCTCTTGTCGACTTGCGTGCAAATTTTTCTGTGCTTCTGTTATTTTGAAGGCACCCAGGAAATCAAGTGTGGCGTCGATGGGGAATCAGGTGACATTTATCTCTCGTTTGAGAGCTGCCAAATGATGGAGACATCAAAGTTTGTGTGGAAGAAGTCCTACCAAGAAATTACTGACTTCTCTAAGGGTATCGTCGTCAAGACATCAGGCAGCCAGTAAGCACAACACGCGTTAAATTTGTCCTAAGCTGGTCCAGATACATATTAGCTCAAAGCATATTTAGGGCAATTCCACAGTCTGTGCATATTTAATTCCATTTGTTTTCCTTTTGTTGTCCCATTGAGCAGACACTAATGTTTGCTCATTTGTTTTTTTTAGCTCAACTTTGCTTTTTAAGAACCCAGACAAAGAGGATTTGGGCACATTCTCTGTATCTGTTACACATACTGATGGTGTCTCGGCCAGCTACAAGATCTCAGCAGAAGGTGAGGCTTGTTAATATATTATGACTATCAGCTTTATTATTAATGCCCTTCCTCAAAGTTATATAGAGTACAAGACACTATCAAAACATTCCATTGACAGATTCCAATCATATTTGATTCAGATGTCTGTATACTATATATATATATATATATATATATATATATATATATATATATATATATATATATATATATAGTGTATCCGGAAAGTATTAACAGCGCTTCACTTTTTCCACATTTTGTCATGTTACAGCTTTATTCTAAAATGGATTAAATAATTTAAAAAAATCTCAATTCTACAAACAATACCCCATAATGACCATAATGAAATCTTTGCAAATTTATTACAAATAAAAAATGCCAAAAAAGCACATGTAGATAAGTATTCACGGCCTTTGTGCAACACTTTGTTGAAGCAACTTTGAAACCAATTACAGCCTAATGTAATTTTTTGTATGATGCAACAAGCTTGGCATACCTATTTTTGGGCAGTCTTTCCCATTCTTCTTTTACAGGACCTCTAAAGCTCCATCAGTTTGGACGGGAATGTCAGTGCACAGACATTTTCAGATCTCTACAGAGATGTTCAATCGGGTTTAAGTCTGGGCTCTGGCTGGGCAACTCAAGGACATTGACATTCATGTCCCGTAGTCCCTCCTTTGTTATCTTGGTTCTGTGCTTAGGGTCGTTGTTCTGTTGGAAGGTGAACCTTCTCCACAGTCTGATGTCCATAGAGCTGAGGAACAGGTTTTCAGGAGCAGGATGTCTCTGTACATGGCTGCATTCATCTTTCCCTTAATCCTGACTAGTCTCCCAGTTCCTGTAGCTGATAAACATCCCCACAAATTGATGCTGCCACCACCATGCTTCACTATAGGGATGGCATTGGCCATGTTATGAGCGGTCCTTGGTTTCCTCCAGACATGACGCTTGTCATTCAGGCATAATAATTTAATCTTTGTTTCATCGGACCAGAAAATTTTGTTTCTTATGGTCTGAGAGTCCTTCAGGTGCCTTTTGGTAAACTAGGTTAGGCGGGGGCTATCATGTGCCGTCTGGTCACTCTACCATACAGGCTTGATTGGTGGATTGCTGCAGAGATGGTTGTTCTTCTGGAAGATTCTCCTCTCCACAGAGAAACGCTGGAGCTCTGTCAAAGTGACCATCAGGTTCTTGGTCACCTCCCTGACTAAGGGACTTCTCCCCGCAATTGCTCACTTTAGCCAGACGGCCAGCTCTAGAAAGAGTCCTGGTGGTTCCAAACTTCTTCAATTTATGAATGATGAAGAACACTGTGCTCATTGGAACCTTCAATGTTGCAAAAATGTTTCTGTGCCCTTCCCCAGATCTGTGCCTCGATACAGTGCTGTCTTGGAGGTCTACAGTCAATTCCTTGGACTTCAGAGCTTGGTTTATGCACTGTTAACTGTGGTACCTTATATAGACAGGTGTGTGCCTTTCCAAATCCTGTCCAATCAACTTAAATTACCACTGGTGGACTCAAATCAAGTTGTAGAAACATCTTAAGGATGATTGGTGGACACAGGATGTACATGAGTTAAATTTTCTGTACATATGATTTCTTATTTTTTATTTTTTTTAATAAATTTGCAAAGATTTCGAACTAACTTCTTTCATGTTGTCATTATGGGGTATTGTTTGTAGAATTAAAAAAAATATGATTATAATCAATTTTGGAATAAGGCTGTAACATACCAAAATGTGGAAAAAGTGAAGCACTGTGAATACTTTTCAGATGCATGGTATGCTAGTGTTTGACAGATGTTACATTAGTTACCATGATATTGGATATATTCAAGATTCTTCAATTAATAACAATAATCATAAGAATAATAAAGATTTGTGTTTACTGCTGTAATGTACTTGTGTTGATAATGATGATAGCTGACAGAAATGATGGTTACCTCTATTCTTTAGAGCTGGAGAAGATGTTGGCCCTCAGCTATGACATACGCAACCCAAGTAAGTGGCCCAGATGAGGGAATAGAGTATGAAGCCCCTAAAGGGACATGGTGAAGAATATGAGATATAGCAAATATTTGGCAATGCTTTTGCGTTCTCTTGCAAATGTTTTGCGTTTCCCAGAGAAACGTTTCATTCGCTTGCAAAGTTTCTCAGGGGAACGCAAACATTTTGCGATCGAACGCAAATTTTCTTAGGGGAACACAAAACATTTGCGAGAGATCCCAAAAGCATTGACTTATTATTTCTCCTATCATCTCATATTATTTTTCTATATTAGTTTTTTTTTTATACCTACAATCTATCTAGTATCTAATTTTGTAACATTTAGTTCAGACTCAACTTGAATGAACCATGTTCAATATGCACAATTGACACATCAATTCAAACAGTGTATTCATGGTTCCCACAGTCTTGGAAAAAACAGGAAATTATGCATTATGCTTAGAAAATTCATGGAATTCAATAAAGTCTTTAAAAGTCATGTGAATTATTGTAACGTTTCACAATATGGATCAATTCGGTAACATTACATGTTAATTTATAATTATTGTTATACAATTTGGCTAGTTACAAATGTTTATTTTTTAGCTATTGCAAAACTAAAACTTAGTTGTGTTTGGGAAATATCTATACTGCATATGTTTTTCTATTTATGCTTTGCTCTAGCACATTTAATCGGCTAAAATAACTCGCAAAAACTGGTCTTTGAGCTATGATTTTTTATTATTATGATGTTTTAACCGAAAGCACTGACATATCTTAACTTGTCACTGTGATTGTTTTGTGTCAAGATGCACACCAGTAATGTTTTTTTTTTTCTTCTTCTTTTTTTTTTTTCTTCTAAGGCACGTTTATCTCCTTATTGATCCTAATCCTGTCTGTGAAACCAGGCATGGGAATCCTTATCTAGAAAAGCCATAGATGGGAATATTATATTAAATATTATAATTAAAAAAAAAAAATTGTATATAGGATCAGCATGTGTAAATTCAAAGGTCATGTATGAACTGTGACAACACACAAGGCGACATGTCATTCTGCCACGCGTCACCTCTCTTGTGTCACAGTTATTCCTCTGAAGACTGAACTGGCCTATAAGATTCTAGAGAGAGGCCGTATGCGCTTTTGGCTGCAAGCTGAGGGCATCTCCTCTTCTGTGACCTACAAATTCTTTGCCAATAACAAGGAGCTTGTCAACTGTGAGGTAAAGAACAGTCAAATAGAATGGTGCCGACAACCACAGCCTTCATTATTTCATAAACAGAAATCAGGGAGTTTTATATTAAAGGGATAGCTCACCACCAAAATGACAATTCTGTCATTATTTACTCACCCTCAGGCTCTTCCAAACCCCATGACTTTCCTTCTTCTGTGGAACATAAAAAAGAAGAAAATATTGATTAATCGATCAATGATTAATCGATTGCCCAGCACTAAATACTGTATAATACAATAATCTAATTTATTTTGTTATTGAACTCTCCCTTAACTTAAATTACAAACACTAATAAATCAATAACATTGTTAAATGTAATCTTTAGCAGATCTCAAAATAATGTGTGCACTGTACACTACTATACATTAGAATTGTCATTGTCAAAGTTATTTTTTTATTTAATTTTTTTGTAAATTTATTTAGACATAATAGTATAAAATTAAAATATTTTAGCCATTTAATGCTTATCTGCTTTAACATAATTATCTGCTTTTAATATCAGCCAGAAAGTGACTACTGGAACATCATCCCTAATTGTTGCCCATTCACTTCATTGAATTGAAAAGGCCAGCATAGATTTCCTGCTATAAATAATTTATGGTATGTTATGTGGTAGAAAGAGAGTCATACAGGTGTTGTATTTGATTACAGAATTGTCATTCTAAGTGAACTGTCCCTTTAAGTTTAGCTCCAACTGGTACTGTGCAATGAAACATAACCAATCCAAATAAATAGATTCAGCTCCTTTGCAATACTACCATCTGTTATGTTCATTTGCTTGAGCCTCCTAAGAAAAGCCCAGGAGTGAAATGTTTACCTCTCTGGCTTTTTCACAGCAAACTAAAATGAGTCATGACGCAGCTACGGGCATTATTGAGATGGTGATGGATCATTTCACTGAAGACAGCGAGGGCACTTTCACCGTGCAGATCCAAGATGGCAGAGCTAAGGCCCAGTCCTCTCTGGTGCTGATTGGAGATGGTGAGAGCCAGCATCGCTCTAGGCCTTTTGCAGCTCACATTTTGGGATATTGTGCTCTTCTGTTGAACTCTATTCACTGACCTCTTATAGTTTCTGCTTTATTTTCCTTTTCCAGCCTTCAAGGCAGCGTTGGCTGAGGCGGATTTCCAAAGGAGGGAGTACATTCGTGTGAAAGAGGGTACTGCACTCATCGGTGTTGATGTAGCTGTTGAAATAAACTTCTGATAGACTGAATTAGACCCTGTGGTTTTGTAATGCATTCTCGCTATTACTTTTTTGAGGTTTATAAATAAGCTTTGCATCATTGACAAAATGTCTTATTGGTTCCCTGCTGAAAAAAGATTTGCCCAAAAATAATAATAATTGTATTATTTACCAACTAGGTAATTATCAGCAGCGCTAATATTTGTATAATTTACAATAGCAAAATCGTTAGTATATGTATTTGGGAAAAAATAGAATTGGCCGTGGATTTGACCAAAAGTTTAAGAAGGATGTTTTTGGGTGAAACTCAAACAGAAGTGAGCTTCCCGATCCCCTGCTCACTTTGGAGTGAGCAGAGCACTTGTGTGTGATAATGTAGCAGATTGGAACGGGAGCAATGAAGGACAATGAATTTTCCTATGTCTTCGCCTAGAATGTTACCATGACACTGCAGAACGTGATCATTAACTGTTCTTACAACCGAAATTTCATATAACTGTTGCAAATAAATATACATTTTATAATGAAGTTTCTAATATATAGAGAGGTTACGCTCACTTCATAAACTCATTATACACTCACTATCCCTGGCTCAACTGTGTCCCCTGGAGTAACTATGTTTGCTATTTTTTTTTACTATTAAAAACTATTAATACCTATCACACCAAGGACAATAACTATAAACATAACAATTAAGAATAAATATTAATAAATAGCAGAGTTAACACCACAGCTATAAAGCTTATAGCACCGAGAAATTATATCATTGGAATCACTTTCGGAACAATTTTTTCCAGGTGATGAATGAAAATGTGAAAAAGGTCTGCTCTCTAAAAAATTATTTATTAATAGGAGATAATGATGTACAAACTTTTCGACTCTTTACCTTTATGAGTGGTTAATGGCATATTTGCCTGATGTGTAATTGTTCCCAACATTAGTTCTTTGTTGCAAGAACTAGATGGGCTTAAACTGGAGTCTGTGGATTGATTATTTGATTGTTCCATTATGATAATGATCAGCTTAAGACCTGCAGCGTACTTTCTATACTTATTGAGAACAAAAAAAATTGTCA
Source organism: Pseudorasbora parva (assembly GCF_024679245.1). NCBI lineage: Eukaryota > Metazoa > Chordata > Actinopteri > Cypriniformes > Gobionidae > Pseudorasbora > Pseudorasbora parva. Next base: position 34,798,529 of record NC_090188.1, on the reverse strand, counting down.
CACTGACAAAGACCTGAAAAGAGCTGTAACGTTTGTGCATCTTTATCTCCTATTAATAAAGCTTTTTTTATGCTTTATTATTTCGACTTCAAATTGTTATACTGACATCGCAAAAGTATTGGGTCACCCCCTCCAAATCCCAGTCACTTCCATGGCCACAGGTGTATATAATAAAGCACCTAGGCCTGCACCTAGGTACCGTAATAGGTCGTCGCCTGTGCATTCAGGTAAATTTCTTTGTGACTAAATATTCCACGATCAACTGAAAGTGTTTTTATAACAAAGTGGAAGCAATTGGGAACAACAGCAACGAAGTGGTAGGCCATGTAAAATAACAGAGCGGGGTCAGTGCATGCTGAGGTCAGTGTGCAGAAGTCACCAACTTTCTGCAAAGTCAATAGCTACAGACCTCCAAACTTCATATAAGCTCAAGAACATACAGAGTTTCATGGAATGGGTTTCCATGGCCAAGCAGTTGCATACAAGCCTTAAATCACCAAGTCCAATGCAATGCAAAGTGTTGGATACAGTGATGTAATGCACGCCACTGGACTCTGGAGCAGTGGAGACATGTTCTCTGGAGTGGTTAATCAAGCTTCTTAGTCTGGCAATCCGATGGATTTGCCTGACTGCATTGTGCCAAGTGTACATTTTGATGCAGAGGGATTATGGTGTGGGGTTGTTTTTCAGGGGTTGGGCTTTGCCCCTTAGTTCCAGTGAAAGGAACTCTTAATGCTTCATCATGCCAAGACATTTTGGACAATTTCATGCTCCCAACTTTGTGAGAACTGTTCGGGGATGGCCCCTTCCTGTTCCAACATGACTGCGCACCAGTGCACAAAGAAGGGTCCGTAAAGACGGGGATGAGTGAGTTTGGTGCGGAGGAACTTGACTGGCCTGCACAGAGTCCTGACCTCATCCCGATAGAACACCTTTAGGATGAATTAGAGCAGAGACTGTAAGCCAGATCTTCTTGTCCAACATCAGTGCCTGACCTCACAAATGCGCTTTTAAAAGAATGGTCAAAAATTCCCATAAACACACTTCTAAACCTTGTGAAAATCCTTTCCAGAAAAGTTAATGCTGTTATAGCTGCAAAGGGTGGGCCAGCTGGGTATTAAACCCTACGGATTCGGAGTAAGAATAGGATGTCATTAAAATTCATGTGCATGTAAAGGCAGACGTCCCCACATTTTTTGGCAATATAGTGTATGTCTTAGCACCTAATTAGCTGGGAGAGTGTGATTAGAGTTTTGATCAGGTGATGAACGATAATAACATTGACAGCCAATCAGAGTCCATCCTGCTGTAACGAACTCAGGCACTTAAAGTGGCAGACAAGCACGTGCTTAGAATGAACAGAACAATATTGGTGTGGAGCTTATATAGTAATCTTTAAAGTTATCATTCTTAGTGTAAACAGGCCTTTATTTTGTAGAATTTGTTATTTGTTTATTTGCCATTTGTGCTAGCCTGAATGCCAGCCAAATTTAGCCCGGCCCACAACATTTTTAGGTCAGGAATTTCGGTCTGGACTCGATCCATTGAGGAGTTATAATGCCCGAACAGAAACTGTTCGGACCAATCACATTGTCAGGGCGATGATTGACAGATTATCACCAGAAATGTAATAATTTCAAAGAGGAACAGAGGACCGCGATCAAGGCATTTGTCGACGGGAAAGATGTCTTTAGCATCTGTAGCTTTGTAGTCTGTAGCTCTGATTGGTTGTAGGTCTATCCAATTGAGGTCTTTCCTGTGCCAGTCGAAATACGCCCCCATAATAAAACCCCAATGGAGCAGTTTCAGACTCATGTTCTGACTAGAATTGAGTATGACCATGTCAGGCTACATTTGTGCATTTCTGAATAAAGAATTTGGCTTCAGGCACATCCTGACCCTCATGTTTTTCCAAACCTGTATCTAGCTTCTGAAGAAGAATACATTTCTAATAAAATGTCATTCACTCTTTTCCCCTCAGTTATGTTGTAGATTCTACTGAAACTAATAGGTTTTGAAAATATGTAGCTTTGCACATTCCAAATATTGGGCACATTGGCCAGGCCTTTAGACAAGCTAAACCACCTTAGGCATTTTTTTCCTCTTTTTTTTTCAGTAGGCTTGCTAGATTATTCTTCAAGTTTCCCGTGTTTTCAGAATGTTCATTTTCTGATTTTATATTCCAGGCCCTCACTTTATGGAGTTCCTCTCTTTTCAAGTTGGGGATAACGCATCTGTCTCCCTTGTTTGCAAGGCAAGTTGGATGGGAATGACTTAGCCCAAGCAAACTGAATGTCTTGGAATAACTGATGATATATTTCTTGCATGTCTGACCACTTTCAGGTGGCTAATTTGAAGAAGGAGTCTGTGTTTCAGTGGTATAAGGACAATGTAGAGGTGATTCCTGAGGTGCCTGCTGACTTAAACTCAGGAGTCTGCAAGTTTCCCCTAACTCATGTGAGCACTTCACTTCATAAACACTGGTTAAAACAAATTGTTAGCCCAAACTGGATAATAAGTGGTGGTCTGACATACTGTAGTTCCAAAATTGCTTGTTGTACAAAAGTTAGCCAAAAAGCCATGTGACACATTTAAATGTCTACATAAAAAATGTGTTAACCCAAATATTATATTCCATGTTATTTAATGTTTTCAGTTAATAAATAAACAATAGTAGAATAATGATCTAAAAGCATCACATGGAGCAAACACTGGGCCAGTATTAGCCATTGGCATCAGCTAAGATTAGCAGGATTTGCTTTAAAAATAATTTGATGCACAAATGGAAGGTTTTTCTTCTTCTCTCTTAGCATTGTATCTTAATATTTCAATTCTATATACGTTTATATTGCTAATAACGTGATATATTATTAGCATTTACCATTGTTTTTTTCCCCATGCTTCCCACAGAACAAACTTATGCTCCATTTTTGGGTCGTGACCACTAATTAAGTCATTAACAGGCAGCATTTGTTGTTTGTGTTTTCCTTAATCAAAGTTTAAAATATATTTAAAGTGCATTGAAGCATATTCAATGCTAAGTACCATAGCTAAGGTTATTTCAGTAAACAGAGAAATAATCCCTGCTGGACTGTTAAGGGTAATTGTTCTAGGTTTTTTTTTTTTTTTTCAGTCGATATTCTTCCCATTAACAAAGAAGCACAGCTTGTGCAACCTCGATAAATACAACAAAGAAGCTTGACACATGACAAAATTATACTGTTTTTACTATAATCGCTCCTGACATCTAATGAAGCGCATTTCACATAAAAAAATAACCTTAAGAGCTTTTGACTCTCAAAGGATTAAAACCAGAGGTGTGAATCAATTGAGTTCTGTAGTAATTTTATGTAATGCTGGTTATTCTTTGATTTATTTTTTATTTTTTTGTGAAATGTATTTTTACAAAACTATTTGAAATAGCTATAATTTACTCCCAAGACAATGTAGCACAGGGTCTGCCTGTAATGCTCTAAAAAAAGCATCACTCAGGTGGCCTGTTTTTATGAGATGCTGTATTATTTTTTTCTTCCATGTTTTTTTATTTTTTTTATCCTTATATACTAGTTCTCCAAGAAGGATGTGGGACTATATAAAGCAACCATCACCGATGACAGAGGCCAAGATGTGTCACAGATTGATGTTTCTGGCAAAGGTATAGTCTCTCAGTTTTGTCTTATCAAATATAGAAAAATATAAATGTGTGCTGGAAAATTTTCCATAAAATGTATTAAAATGTTTTTCTTCTTCTTCTCATCCATAGCTTTTGATGACATCATTAATGAGCTCAGTCGTGTCTCTGGTGTGTATGACGTATCATCATGCTCTCCATTTTTTGCCATTAAAGCCATCAAAATGTTTTATAAATGCAGTACAGTACGGTGCCTACAGTAGATACAAATATTATTATATTACAATTTTATAAAACTTTTTACAGTTGCCTACCAGCACTTACAGTATGTATACTTACGGTGCACTTACCTTAGAATGTACTGGTTCGTATCTTATAGCTAACTACATAAGGATAGGTTTAGGGTTAGGTTCAGAGTTAGTGCCTAGTTATTAAGCAGTAATTACTATTATAAGTACATGGGGAACACGACTGTAAAACAAAGTGCTACAGAAACTTTTGACTGGTAAAATACATAAAAATAATTGAAACATAAAATATATTATTATTCATCTTAAAGGGATAGTTCACCCAAAAATGAAAATTCAATCATTAATTACTCACCTCCATGCCGTTTGACACCTTTAAGACCTCAGTTCATCTTCGGAACACAAATGAAGATATATATATTTTTTTTAATCCGATGGCTCAGACAGGCCTTCATTGACACTAATGTCATTTCCTCTCTCAGGACCCATAAAAGGCACTAAATATGTCGTTAAAAAGCCCATCTCACTACAGTGGTTCTACAATGATTTTATAGAGACGAGAAAAAACAACTACAAACCAGTCAAAACATGAAACTCCATTGGTGTCAATGAAGGCTTTTCTGACCCATCGAATTCCATGTAATTAATGACATAATTTTCATTTTTAAGTAAACTAACCTTTAAGGTACCAGCCATCCATCATGAGTGTTTTCCAAGTGGCTTGGAGAATATATGAATAGAGGAATGTATGTATATACTTTATCCAATTATAGTAATGAGAATTTGGGAGGGAAATCTAAAAAATGGACATATATATTGTCAAACTAAAATGTATTCAGACACTTTCAACATTTTCTCACATTATCGCAGTTGCTATAGTTTACAAAAGGTAATAAATAATAATAATAATAATTAATTACATTTATATAGCGCTTTTCTAGACACCCAAAGCGCTTTACATACAGAAGGGGGGAATCTCCGCCACCACCAATGTGCAGCATCCACCTGGATGATGCGACGGCAGCCATTTTGCGCCAGAACGCCCACCGCACACCAGCTGATTGGTGGAGAAGGGACAGAGTGATTAAGCCAAACAGGATAAAATAAGACAAGAACTCAGAGTTAAACTTTGTCAGAACAAAGTCATCTTGATAATGTCAGATAACATTAAAAAAGACATGTAATGAATTACAATCAACCAATCAGCTGTCAGCTGTTAAATTTAAGTAAATAATTAGATAATACCAATTTAGGTCAACCAATGACCAAGCAATGCTTCATTTTGTTCAGTCTGTGGTGTAAAAGGTCTCATTAGCTATATAAAAAAAAACACAAGTAAAACATGTGCAGGTCAAAGTGTCTGAATAATTTTGGTCCTTAATTTTTTATTAATTTGATTGGTAGTCACTGTATGAAGAATTTTTGGATATAATACGTCACAATTAACTTTATTTTGATATCCTCACTTAGGATAATCACATAGATTAACTATAGTGCCCTGCATCCACTAGTAAAAAAATGACATCTGGTGTCTGAATCACTTTTGGTTTGACTGTATGTTTAATGATTTTGAGGTGAAATATGAACGTTCTTGACGTTTCACATATTTTCACATGCATTTATTTATACACAATCAATGAAAAATACAGCATTTGACCAACTCGAGCATTTGGTATTTCTACCTCAAGCTCTAAATTTCTAATGTACTAAATCAATTTTCAATCTTTATGATGAAATTATACTGTTCTGTTACTGCAGTTGTGAGAAGAACAGTTGTTCATTTTAGTTGAGTGACTACTTGAAAGTCTTTGCATAAATAACAAAAGAAGCTCAGCTTAAAGTGGTGAATCACAGCAATGCAGCTTTTTGTGAAAAAAGATTAAAAGTGAATTTTAAGATCTCTTCCCTTCTTTTTTGACCTGGATAGGATCCAGTGCCTCCGAGTTGTCGATTCAGTGCACTGCGGAAGGCATTATGCTTGTGTGCCACATGAAATATTACACCGAGGAGATGAAGATCCATTGGAAACAAAAGTATGCACATTTTCCACTCTCACTTGAAAAGATTTCCTAGAATAAAAAACAGATTCACAAATACCCGTAAAAATGAAATGCACAAGCCTCTTCATGTCCCCAGGCGTGACAACGACTCTACATGTAAACATGATTTTCGGATTTTGGTCTATAATTTTGTTTAGCTTTAGTGTGAGGTGTACAACAAAAATAAGATTATTGAACTACAGGAAATTACATGGAATAAAGAATCTGTCTTGTTCCTTGCTCTGTTGTCGACACAAAACAAATCATTCTGATTGCAGTTCCCTAATGCTTTGCCCTGGAGGTGATTCAGTGGCATGTGAAATACTAACGTAGCGAGAAAAGCCTCTTCCTGCTCGCATGGGTTCTCAAATCCCTGTATTAGCATTTTGAAGTGGCTATTCTGGGTCTTTCCTCCCTGTGTTGCACGTTTTGAATCTCACGGAAAGAAGGTATTAAATGCAAAGGGAATTTCACATTCAGTTAATAATAAATAAATTAAAAAAACACACGCCGTGTCAAATTTTACTCTAGGGACATGCTAATTTAATGCTCCACTTTAAAAAAGGCATGTCTAACATTTACTCTCTGGAAAAATGAGAAAACAATTGAGTTTAAAAAGGGATTAAATGTGCCTTCGTTGTGACATGTTAAAATCAGTGATGCGCATACACTGCACTTGCACATGGTCGTATTGATTTTGTTATTCTGTCATTGATGAACAGATATTTAACAGGTCTGCTCTTTGTGCTTCAAGGGAATCTAAAACCACTGCATCAGAAAGAATGCGAATTGGTGGCAACCCAGCAATGGCAACTTTGGAGATAGTCGAACCTACTGATAAGGATAAAGGAATGTATACTATTGAGATTGTGGATCCCGAGAAGACGCACGCTCGTACACTGGACCTCTCTGGACAACGTGAGTTGCTTGGATGTGTCATTTTTTAATACTGCTTTCTGATTTTTTCCAAAAATATTTAATGACTGTTGACCTTAAATCATCTGAGCATGAAACTTTCTCCTCATTTAATCATAATGGGCAAATAGCATGTTGTAAATAGTCACAGAAAACTAAATTGCATAAAACAACCTTGACTAAACATTATGAATGGACCTCAGGGAGAAAAAGATTATTCAAAATGTATGATGCCTTTAAATGAGAGTAGTGTGAAAAAGAACCCAATTACTTTTGAACTTAAATACTTTAAAAAATAGCTTAAATAGTTTTCCAATCTCCTCCAATATCAGCATAAATGATAAACGCCACATCAATACTGAAGAAAACTCTCATGTTTTCAAAGTGATTTCGTCTATTTCCAAAGGCTTTATCACTCCAAACCCTACACCACATTTGTTATTAGCAAAATGGTCACCTGAAACGCGTGTTCTGGCATTGATCCTGTGTAGATGTGTTTGATTGGAAGTAAAGGCCAGCATTGCAGCTGCGCACACAGGAAATGTATTTAGGGAAATCCAGGGATGAAAAAATGCCATCATAGTATCAAAGGTTCAGATACTGGCAGTGGTTTCAGATAGTCAACAGACTGTGTGATGACAAACATAATCAAGGGCTGGTGTCTGACAGGTCATACGATTTGCCGAATGGTGACAGTAATGAGTAGGGGAAGAAGAGCTATTTCCAGCGAAGCGGGAAAACAATGCTATTAAAATAATGAGAGCTGATTTTCATTTTATGCCGTGCCTCCAGGACAAGACGCACAGACAAACAGTTTTTTTTTTCTTTAAAAAAAAAATTGTATTCATGTTTTATATGCTCTTAACTTTTATTCTTTTTTTCTGTTTCCCCTCTTTAGTCTACGACAACGCCTACGCAGAATTCCAGAGACTCAAGTAAGATAACCAGTGCACCAGGCCACCACATGGCTTTCCACCTCCTAAATGTTTAGAGATGCAAAGCATGTGAGCTGTACATCAGTGTTTGGGTAAAATATTATGGTCTGCTAATGAACTCAACAATGCTATTCTTCTTTTGCCCTTCAGAGCGGAAGCATATGCTGAAAAGTGTGAGTATACTTAATCACTCCCAACACTCTCGGGGGTCCTGCTTTGATATGTAATTATATTCCTAAAATTAACTTTGCTATGTTTTCTTGTCAGATCGTGGCAAAGTGGTTGGTGGTCTTCCTGATGTTGTGACTATCATGGAAAAGAAGGTTTGTTTAAACTCGTTACGTGTGAACTATAACATTGTGAAAAATGGATCACAATGCATAAAGACATTGGATTCTGATCTGGCTTTCCGTTTGAAGAAAACCATGTCAAAAACACCACAAAGTGTACAATATTCAATTGCACTTACCGGACTTACATTACCAGTCAAAAGTCTACAGCTTCTCATTCTCATCCAAGTTTCAAGTTTCACTTTTTATTTTAACATGATAAAACGAGTATAGGAATTATTTAGTGACCAAGTGGCCAAATCATTATGTTTGAGCTTTATCAAAGTCATCGCTCTTTTGAATTAGTTCACATGTAGGGCATTTGTTTCTTCAACTCATCCATTACACATTTTTGTATTGGTCAACAAAACAAATTTCTGGAATTTAAGCAAAAGCCTTTAGATTTAAAAATGTGTCCGATAATAAGTAACTACTTCAGTAAAGTGTGTTGAAACGTTTGATTTGTAAAGTATGTGTTGGCTTAAGATTAGTGCAGTAAGGCTAAATGAATTTAAATTAAATTAAAGTTACTTCCAGTCTTTCAACTGCAATGTTATGACCACACCATTAATCAATCAATCAATCAACTTTATTTATACAGTATAGCGCTTTTACAATCACGATTGTTTCAAAGCAGCTTCACAGTGTCAAACAGGGCAATATTGCAGCAAAATTAGATTTGGCTGTACAGTCGTTCTGGAGAAAACAGTGATGTTATCAGCTTATTTTCATTTATCATATAGCAACAATGTTGGCAGATCAGTATTATAGTTTATAGAATTAAATAAGACCTAATTTATTAATTTTATTTGCCTTTTTAGTTGAATAACTTGGACCATAATTTTAGTGGCTAAACCAACAAGCATAACCGTGGGCAAAATGGATGCATTTAAAAACAAAACGCAGTAGTGTAAACAGGGCCTGAAGCACGTTTAAACACATGCCAATATTCATTGGCTGACAACAATCCATGATATTCTCCATGAAAATAATCCAAGTTTCAAGTTTCACTTTATCTTTTAATATGATAAAACAACACAAATGAGTATAATGTTGTGGCCAAGTGGCTAAATCATTATATTTGAGCTTTATCAAAGTCATCGCTCTTTTGAAGTGGTTCACATACTGGGCATTTGTTTCTCCAACTCATCCAACAGGTTTGGCAAAAAATTATATTGGTCTAAAAAACTAATTTCTGGAATTTAAGCAAAAGTATTTAGATTTAAAGGTTTGTACAATCATAAGAAACTAATGCAGTCAGATGTGTTGAAAACTTTTGACTGGTAGAGTGTGTGCTGGCTTTAGATTAGTGCAGTAAGGCTAACTCAACTTAAATGAAATTAAAGTTACTTCCAGTCTTTTGACTGCAATGTTATGACCACACCATTAAACCAGTAAGCCTAGTAACTTTTGCATGATAGGCGCAAGAATACATAGAAAAGTGTGTAAGAAAACTCAGGTGTGTTTAATTAAACTACTCTATGCAGGACAGGCCTAGTCAAATAGCCCAAACAAAGTATGCTTTAGAACTAAACCGCTCCAATAATGAACTAATAATAATAATAATAATAATAATAGATTTTATTTATAATGCACTTTTCATTCCGAAGAATCTCAAAGTGCAACAAAGGGGGGGGGGGGGGGGGGGGAGGAATAACAACAAAAAATGAATAACAAGTAAAAATATAGAATACTACAAACAATCAACCAACACAGAAAACAGAACAGAAACAGAGCTGATGGTGAACAGAAACAGAGCTGATGGTGAACAGAAACAGAGCTGATGGTGGACAGAAAACAGCTGATGGTGGAAGTCTCTGTTAGCTCCGCAGCACACTGTGGTCCACTCCATGTTTCAGATTTCTCCCAGCGGCAGTGTCCCGATGACATCGCTGAGGCACGACAGCTGAAGATCAGATGATGGGTCTTCTTCATGATGATTCAAACGATGGGGATCGCTGCAGCACCATGCAAGAGGCAGAACATTCCTCCGGGCACTTCTGTGGACACACCGGGGCCGGCGCAGATGTCGCTCCACGGTCGCAATGCAGGACGGAACAGCGGCGCAGCCGAGAAGCAGAACATCCCAACATCATGCCGGACGCCGCCGACGAGAGCCCGGATGACGCTAGCCCGGTGCAAACTTCAGCCACCATGCAGCTTAAGCCCAAGGGAGACCGCCAGTGAGCACCCGCGGCGAGAAACATCAAATGTCCTCCAAACCAGAAACCAACCGCAGCAATTCAAACATAAACATCAGAGAAGCGGTTGAAAACGGCGAAACGACGAACAACGACCTCTCAGTGGCTGCCAGCAATCAGCAACAGTCCCAATTGTAGCTCTGACTGTTAGACTAGTCACAAACATAAGGAAATAAAATAAAATAAAATGTAAATCTAATAGTACTCAGCTCAGTATTAATAGCTCCAATAATGAACTAGATTCCTTTTTTAAAATGGCACTTCAAGTTGGAGTTGACGCTACATGGAATGCCATCAGCGTGACCGGCCCCGTTTACACTAGTGGACTTTCGTTTTAAAACAGCATTTTAAAATTAAAACGATCCTCATCTACACTGGCGTTTCAGTTGTGTTTCAGAAAGGATCTCGGTCTAAACTCCACGACTGTAAACAAGTCACATGATAATTCAAGTACTATGGCTATGCGTATACAAAACAGTTGACTCTTGCACATGCATTATTATACAGTATAGCGTTTAACTGCACTATGGCTGCTAAAAAGGACAGCAAGGTCAGCAAAGCATGCAGTTCTTTCTCCGTGTTATTGTTTACACGGTTGTCAAGGCTGGCATGTTACAGAGCCGCTGAGAGAGGCTGCTCTGGGCTGCATTTCCCAAAAGCATTGTAATAATGGTCTCTACGATCAACTTAGGCATGCATTGCTTTAGCCAAACACAGTTCTGTCCTGTTCCGGTAGTGGGTAGTATGTAGGCAGCCATGTCATTGTTTTTTAAGAGTCTCCATTTTGGTCCGTTTACTGAAATCCAACTCAAGAGTTTACAAACTAAAACAGGGTCTGCAGTCTCCATTTCCGAGGTTCGAAAACGGCAGAGTAGTGTAGACAACAGGCATAACCGTACCAAAAGCAATGCATTTTAAAACTAAAACGCATTAGTGTAAATGGGGCCTGAAGCACGTTTAAACACATGACAATAGTCATTGGCTGACAACAATCTGTGATATCACAGGTGGCGCACCTGTGAGTATAAAAGGTTATCTGCAATGCACATTGTCATCTTTTTTGTGATCAGGAGCCATTTTTTTGTAACGTGTTATCAAGCATAATGGAGAATTCAAGCAGAAAGTGTATGCCTCCGTGTCCTTGTTATTTGACACCTGACTCCCACAATCTTTGCGTTGTATGCTTAGGAGCAGAGCATGTGCATTCAGCACTCAAGTGTACTGGATGCGCTCACTGTGACAAGTTTTCAGTGAGGAAGCTCCGTTGCGCTTGACTCTCTTCTTAAGGGATGAGGGACAAATGTCTGCACCCCGTGGTTCGGGTCCCACTGTTGCTGAACCAGCTTGGAGTCTTAGATTGTGGAAATCACCGGCCGAGCTGGTCAATGACTTTCAGGGAAGGGTCACTGTTTTTTAATTCTTGATTGCTGGCTCAAGCAATTTGCTTGATCAGGAAGCCCAGCCTCTGGCATTGTCCAATCCAGCAGAGAGCATTTTGCTGGCAGCTCAGAGGAAGAATCTGAATGTGTTAGCCCTCTGTTACATCCACTGTTGGATGTAATGGCCCGTGCCATGGCTAGACTGGATCTGTCTCGCGGTAGATTAGATGAGTGTCCCTCCCCCATGAGATTGGCATTTCTTCCAGATCTTCACACCAAGGTGGAGAGTCATTCGAATGTAAAACAACTTAGTCACATTTTTTGTTAATACATTGATTGTATTAATTATATAGCTTAAACTAGCACTACGATAGCTTGGATGCCAGCCAAACTTAGCCCCGCTCACAACATTTGAGGTAGGAGGTTTGGTGTGGCCTTGATCCATTGTGGAGCAGTAATGTCATTCATGTCACAAAAAAGTGCTTGGGTTGAATTTGTTTACTAAATTAAGAACTTGTTTGTATATGCATTCCCCTTTACTGTTTCTCTCAGAAATCATGATCATGTTGGTAAGTACTCTGTGTATCCTTAAAATAACCAGCAGCCATATCACCCTGTAGCCCAAGACTGGTTTCCCACTGAAGCTAAGCAGGGCCGAGCCTGGTCAGTACCTGGATTGGAGACCAACTGGGAAAACCAGGTAGCTGCTGGTAGAGGTGTTAGTGAGGCCAGGAGGAGGTGCTCACCCTGTGGTCTGTGTGGGTCCTAACGCCCCAGTATAGTGATGGGGACACTGTACTGTCAAAGAGCACCGTCCTTCGGATGAGACGTTAAACCGAGGTCCTGACTCTCTGTGGTCGTTAAAAATCCCAGGATGTTCTTCGATAAAGAGGAGGGGTGTAACCCCGGCATCCTGGCCAAATTTGCCCACTGGCCTCTATCCATCATGGCCTCCTAATCTTCCCCCTATCCTGATTGGCTTAATCACTCGGTCTCCTCTCCACCAATCAGCTGGTGTGTGGTGAGCGTTCTGGCGCAATATGGCTGCCGTCGCATCATCCAAGTGGATGCTGCACATTGGTGGTGGTTGAGGAGTTTCCCCCTTCTATGTAAAGTTTTTCTAGGCACGCTTTGAGTGCCTAGAAAAGCGCTATATAAATGTAATGAATTATTATTATTATTATTAAAATCTTTTTACAACACCAGCAAAAATCGTTTACGCTCATCTTCTTCTGATACTTCTTCCAACTAGCATGCAGAGTTCTGTTGACAACTTTGCGTCACTCAACATACATCACTTACTTGATTGTCACTTACTGACTGTAGGCCTGTCCAGTTGAGCGTAGAGGCATTTTCCCTCTATAATAAAAGCCCAATGGAGCAGTATCAGACTCATATTCTGACTAGAATCTGAGTATGACGACGTCAGGCTAGCACTAAAGATCTGACCCACCTACATTTATTGTTAGGATCCACTACCGTGTCCATCATAAGTACCTTACTGTAACTGTCTCCCGAGTGTTTTACTGTACACACATTTTTGTTTGCTATTGCAAACTGAGCAGTGAGTCAACATTACTTCCTGTGATAATCTACATTATGCTTTAAGTGTTGTCAATAGACTTAAACTTGTAATGCAAATGGAGCATTCCTTTCAGAAGCCCATGTAGAGCTGTAGCCAACGCATTAGTGATCTGTATTGCCGCAGGCAGTCGTGCCGGTGAGCACTGTTCTGCGGCTCTTCCCTTCAACCCTGGGAGTGCGTGTTGGAGAGCGTCATACTCCTCCGCTCCCTAAGATCCATGTCCATTGTCTTCTGCCTCATAATCCATTGCTTGCTAGCAGCATGAAGCCAGCTTGGGGAATATGCTGTATTCTCCCTGTGAAAGGATATTGGTGGGATTATGATTCGCCTGAATAGTTGATGCTGGAAATGCCGGCATCCTTTTTCTTTCAGATCAAATAAAACAGCAGGTCAGTGGCTCTCAGATCCATTAAAGGAAAGATGAGGTGAACTCACATGGGAGAGGAGACCTTTCACATGATGACCTACAGAGGTCATGTATACTGTGGTTTTCCAGTGAGAACTCCCCTCAGGGCTTTGTGTGTACTGTATATTTTAGTTTTCATTGAGCCACTCTTCATAAAAAGCCCAAAGAGTCGCTTTGTTGATATCCATTACTGTGAAATATGTCATGTAACCTGGAAAAATGCAATATAAATCTGATTCTATGTTGAAATTATTTTTTTTACCTATATGGGTACAAGAGCTTATCACTGACACCTTTGTAAATTCAAAAACATTTCTTCAGAAATATATTCCTCTCCATAAGATGTTATAGACCTACATGTTTCATTGTGAATTGATAACAATTAATAAAAAAGGGCTTCAGAAAAAATATGTGGCCACTTTTTAATGATAATAACTTCCCTATAGTTATTTAATTAATGTTTATTACATGTAAAATATAAGTATTAATTTTTATAGATATGTAAAATATCAAGTATATATATATATATATATATATATATATATATATATATATATATATATATATATATATATATATATATATATATATATATATATATATTCAAAACAATTGTTGGCAATTGGGAATTTGGGAATTTTTGTTGCCATCTCACCATCAGAATATCATATTATCATTTGGAATTATGTGCATCTTCCTTATGACGTCATGATGTTTCTCATGCTAATGCCCTTAATATGATAATGACAAAATACTTCCTCAGAGAATGTTTCAGATTAAATATGCATTTATCAAATCTGTTGTTTGTTTTTCTTCAGACTCTGAGTCTGACCTGCACAGTCTGCGGTGACCCCAAACCTCTGGTCAGCTGGTCTAAGAATGATCAAGAAGTAGAACCCAGCGATCAGTATGTCATTTCCATGGACTCGGGCAAGTTCGCCAGCCTCACCATCAAAGGCGTGTCCCTGGAGGACTCCGGCAAGTACACCATGACGGTGCAAAACAAGTTTGGGGGCGAGTCGGTGGATATCGTTGTCAGTGTGTACAAACACGGCGACAAGATTCCGGACATCAAACCAACATCTTCGCCCAAGAGGATCATGCCTCCCACAGGTCCAATTGTAATTCCCACCACCAAGGCTGCCACCCCTGCACCTGCCACGGCTGCGGCCAAGTCTCCAGCTCCTCCTCAAAATGCCAAATCCCCCGCACCGCCCCGTGGCATGAAGTCTCCCACTCCCACCAGGAAGAAGTAAAGGCATAGCTTTTTCCTCTCATTTGCCCCAACAGCACAAAGACGTCTAGATTCACATTTCCAGTAAGAAATATCAGTGTTTGCAAGGCAGCAAAAGAAGCATGGGTTTAGGTTTTAATGTTTAATATAAACAAAATACCACCATCATGACTATATAGTTGATTATATGGGTATAAATCAGTAAAACAATTACAATTATTTATGTAATATGCAGACAATCCTTATCGATTAATAAATAATAAATCCTTCATAGATTAAATCTGTGTATCTGTAGATACTACATTTAGTTTGAATCTTACTTCACAACCATTAAAATAGTATGTTCTATATAATTTGAGTATGGATATTATGAATGAAATTCAGATCTACTACAATGCTATTCTCACATATCTGACCTACCAACGTCATTTGTGTCGCTTTATTGCCATTCACAAATCTTCTCCTTTGGCTTTAGGGGATAGTAAATTGTCCATCGAATGTACATTTCAAAATTTCAGCAGAAGTACAGTAATAGGACATTTGTGTACCTTTTACCTACTGTTTGTTTTTATATTATGAATTCAGACATACCACTGTTTGGGCTTACATTAAAATCTATGGAAGTAGGTATATTCAGAAGTAACATTTGACTCTGTGTTGCTGTTTGTTTGAGCATCCCTACCAGCCTGACACAACTTAGGTACAACCAATGGTGTGAGTTTATCTGTTTGACCAATAACGCAGATTTGACAAAATCTTTAAATCCAGTAAGAAAGACTAGACAATTGCAATTTAGTATGCAAATAAGACTTTTCCAGAAATTGTCTGAAACTTATCTACAAAACATCTGTACGATAAGCGGTTTGGGCAGAACGAATTGCAAGTTAGGTTTTGAGTTTTAGAGCAAACCCTTAGGAATGTACCGAAATTAAAATGCTGGCTCATACCAATAAGCTGTTAATTATTTTGATGTTAAAGCTGATTACTGAAAGCTGATAGTACAAGTCTATTTTGTGTTAAAAATAAATATACACTGATGTAAAACCAATAGTTTTTACTGTTGAAGTAAAGTGAATTTAGGCATCTAATTGTAAGTGAACATATTGAAAGACAACATTGTTAGTGTTATTATAGATTACCTTTAAGTAAGCGTTAGAATATGACAACATTAATATATAAATAGATGAACATGAACATGCACAATTAGGGTTGAATTCTGTTTGACTTCTTCAATGGGTCTCTCTTCAATGGCTTTTGCCATTGAGATGACTAAGAAAAAATCAACCTGAATTCAGCCCTACATAGCCAATATTGATCAAGACCAAAACTTTAAAATCAACAGATATATTGTGCAACCCTTAAATCCTAACCAGAATTCTGGATGAATATCAACATCATGCCGCCTTGCAAACACTGTAATTGAACTATAGTTCACAAATAATAAAAGTACAAGTAGTATATTTTCCCCCAAAATGCATCATCATGTCATAAAATGAGCAAGCGTCTAGAAAAGAGAGTAGGAAGTATGTGTGAAGGAGGGTTGGGCAAGTTATATTTAGTGCCACGAGAAAATGTGCGAAACAGTTTGTCATCTGGGTTGCCTAAGCTGAGTGGGCCCCTAATGAATTTGGCTCCCTCTCCCCTGAGGTGCTCGGGGGAAAAGCTTTGATGTTAGTTTATTAAATCTCTGTTTAAAAGCTGTTATTTCAGTTAGCCACTGGAATCCAGAGGCTTTTTTGCTTTCTCTGGCGGATGGATGGCCTGAGAGTGCAGGACCTCCACTTAGCCCCCAATGGCGGCCATGCACCCATCATGGCTCCTCTCAACCTTGTATCATGTCCTCGCCTTTTTCTCGTGGTTTTCTGTTAATAAAAGAGTTGGAAGTCATTACCTGTGTCATCCCTGCCTTTATATTGTACACAAACACACACACACACACACACACACTTATAGTAAACTATGAATGCGATTAGAGAAGCTACTGGCCCATCTGAAACGCATCAGCACTTTTCTTTGGCTCTTGGGCCACTTGTACTTCACAAATCTTTTCATGTATATGGAACACCTAGCTTGAGGTGCTTTGATGCCAAGCATGCACCGCTACTTCATAATTCACAATGCATGACTTGGCGATTTGTATTACCTGGCAAATCTCCAATCAGAACCACTTTTTTTCTTTTGAAATAAATGCATTTAGTTTATAGTGCCTGCAAAGTAGTTGGGCACTACCCTTAAAACCACTCTGTTGCATTAAATAACACAATATCAAACCAAAGAAAAATAGCAAACAAATGCGTTTTCTCTTCAGTTTTCTTAATTACGTTTTGAGAATTGTGCCAGTGTTTTTTTAAAGTGTGTACTATATGAAGTCACACGTGTATTTACAATGATCAGGCATAAAATTATGACCACTGGTATTTGAAAGTGAATAACACTTATCTCTGATTATATCGTTATCATGGCACCTGTTAGTGGGTGGCATATTTTAGGCATCAAGTGAACATTTTGTCCTTAAAGTTGATGTGTTAGAAGCAGGAAAAATGGGCATAGGTAAGGATTTGAGCAAGTTTGACAAGGGCCAAATTGTAATGGCTAGACGTATAGGTCAGAGCATCTCCAAAACTACAAGTGTTCCCAGTCTGCAGTGGTCAGTATCTTTTAAAAGTGGTCCAAGGAAGGAACAGTGGTGAACCGGCGACAGGGTCATGGTTCATTGATGCAGATGGGGAGCGAAGGCTGGCCCATGTGGTTGATCAAACAGACAAGCTACTGTAGCTCAAATTGCTCAAAAGGTTTTGTTGTGTATGGTGCTGCATAGCCGCAGAACAGTCAGGGTGCCCTTCGAT
This sequence comes from Pseudorasbora parva, assembly GCF_024679245.1. Classification (NCBI taxonomy): domain Eukaryota; kingdom Metazoa; phylum Chordata; class Actinopteri; order Cypriniformes; family Gobionidae; genus Pseudorasbora; species Pseudorasbora parva. Next base: position 34,780,781 of record NC_090188.1, on the reverse strand, counting down.
CCATGTAGATGTTACTAAAGACACCCACCAACAGCATTGTTGCAGTACTTCTTTGAAGCAGTATTCCCTGGTGGCTGTGGCCTCTTTCAGCAGGATAATGTGCCCTGCCACAAAGCAAAAATGGTTCAGGAATAGTTTGAGGAGCACAACAATGATTTTGAGGTGTTGACTTGGCCTTCAAATTCCCCAGATCTTGATCCAATCAAGTATCTGTGGGATGTACTGAACAAAAATGTCTGATCCATGGAGGCCCTGCTTCGCAACTTATAGGATTTAAAGGATATGCTGCTAAAATCTTGGTGCAACACACCACGGCACACCTTCAGGGGTCTACTCTAGAGGAGACCATGCCTCGACAGATCAGGGCTGTTTTGGCAGCAAAAGGGGGGCAAACACAATAAGGAGGGCTGTCTAATGTTATGCCTGATCGGTGTATGTAGTTTGCCTAATTATATATGAACAATGCACACCGTTTCACATTCACAAGGTACTTTTTGTCTTAATTTTGAACAGAATATATATGTTTTACTGTTTGAAACCTGTGTTTCTTTGAGGAAGAATCTTTCTGTCATATACAGTAAATGCAACTTAGCTATTGTGTTGTATCATTTTAAAACACTGATACATTTTTGTATGTGCCTTAACCAAATTATTCTGCTTTATCCTGATGGTGATTTTTACAATTTGGCTCCTCCTTTAATATTTAAATAATGAGATCATAATTTTAATGCTTACAAGCTGTGGCACAGTTTCATTTTTTTTCTTCTTTTTTTTCTGATTAAATTACTTTAGTAATCAGTTCACTTCAATAGGAATTTGATTGGAATAATTAAAATGCAGGAAATTTAACTTGTTTTGATTTAAAATGTGACTTTAATTAAAATATGAAAATGTAATCAGTTGAATTATTTGCTTTGAACTCACAGATTTATATGGCAACTCACAAGCTCAGCAAATCTTTTCCAAGACACAATACACATCAGTTCATAATTTTATGCAACAGAAATCATCGACAATATCACACGCAGCTTGGAAATGCCACTCCTGCATGATATATCATCCGTGGTGGATTTCTAATGGAGTCATTGTTACACATCTTGCAGAACCAGTGCTGGCATGGCATTGGCAGGCTGACCACCAAGCACAAATCTTTAAGACTGAACACCACATGGTGGCACTGGTGCCCCATTACGAAACCTCTGCTACCTGCTGTCACCCCAAAGAAGGAAAAAAAGACAATACCAGATTACCGGGCTCAGTTTTACACTTTGATTTCCAGCGAGACACTAAACAACAAAACTATGTTATGTGGACAAAATAAGATCTCCAACACTAATTCAGTGGGTCTTGTGAATTTGTATGGGGAACATCAAATACAAAGTCATCAGACTGGAGAGTATAGCCAAAAATTATATAAAAAAGCTAAGAACTAACAACCGGCACAAATCTAGTAAAAAACTGTATTCCATTTTTTCACAGAATATTTGTCATTTTCATTGATATCCATCTTTATGACAATGCATAATAATAAAAATTCTACTACATATATTTTCATTACTACAACATGAAAAATACCACACTAGAAATTCTTGTGAACATTGAGTGATGGCAAAACAAATGATTGAAGAGTTTTGAACAGATTTATTGAAATGAAGCAACAATAATTAAGCAACACTAAAAATGAAACAACATTTCCTTTAAGGTTCCTTTATGCTAGCATTTAGTAAGCAAATGCCTGCAAATCCATTGATTGCTGCTACTTTGTGCACCCAGAAGATGAGAAATTTGATCAGTTGTGTAGCTATAACCCTTTAGACTGCACTTTAGGATGTAGATTAATGTCATGCAGAATAAGGCATTAATATGTGCTTTTATAATTTCTAATAAACAACTATAGGCCTACATGTTAATACGAAAAGTTAACAGTGAGAAAAGTTAACTTGTTAACCTAAACTATAGTGTTACCAGCAATATAATAAAAGTCTCTATTAAATGTGTCTCTAAAACTGTGCGCTCACACCAGACGTGACTTGCACAGATAAATAGTTGGAGACTTGAACATTTTGAGTTTACTTGCTTCATTTTCATTCATTCGCGTGGAATTCACTTCACAAAAGAGTCATTCACTTCACTTCATGGGAGGGGCTTCTACAAATTAGCTTAAATTTAGTAAAGAAGTTTTTTTTGTTGTTTTTTTACAACTTACCAGATTGTCCAACCTCCCCACTCAAGCAAGATCCTTAGGCTATTATTCCTGTTTCTGTAATAAGATGAAGATATATCAGCTCCGGGTATCCACAGCAACCAATACTTTGGCCTCCATTGATTTCTGCCTCCGTTCATAATCACGCGTCGCTTCTGATTTGTTAACGCAGTGAGCATTCGCGCGAATTGCGTCGTTTACGCTGCATACTATTTGCATTTACACTTAACGCTTCATTCGCGACTGGTTTAATAATAATAACAATACCTCTGAGTGAATTACATGGCATATCATTCATGTCAGCATTCAGTTTTTTTTGTTTTTTTAAATATATAAACGTATTGTCTGTCTAGTGGTCTCACAGATGTGTTTATGCAATAGCCTCTTGAAAAGATTTTACTTCCTGCTAAATATATTTTGAATAACCAGCACGTAATTTGAATTTTTTTTTATAACTCTAGTGTTTCATTGAAGAGCCCCTTGGGAATCCCACAACAAAAATATACATAATACATAATAGAATCTGAGACTACTTTGAAGTAAAGAAAGTTTGCTATTGTTATCACTGCCGAGTGCACACAGCATTTTCACTGGCAGATAATCTGAGTGTGGGTGAGCGTGCTTTGAAGATGTGTTAGCTTCCACTGCACTGAGCAAAAAAAGAAAGCCATGCCAAAAGAAAATATCGAGATTCTTATAAACACCAACGGGCTGCCTGAAACGAGAGTGGTAGCGCTGTGAGGCTTGTCAGCCGATCGCACTACACGTTTCATTAACAAAAATTAAAAGTTCCTCTCAAACTTTCTCTCTTATCTTTAACGGCCTGAATTCACATGACTATCGTTCCCATGTACCACTTATGCTATTAAATGGATTGGGCTTATTATGTGCATTCAGCACAGACATCCAAGGGAACAAAATGCATTTAAAGTGCTCACATCTTGCTGAAAACACGTGTACAACCAGTCTCATCTGCTGTCCAGACGTCTTACACTATTGGTGAATTTGTCATGCTGTTGTTGAGAGAGCAGAGAGCTTTCATCATCACTAACATGAAGGACCAATAGGATTAGTGCATGTTTCAATATGTTATTATAGACCTGAGATAGAGTATAACAATAAATGTTTCATGTGCAATAACTAAGAGAAGACATTTTGCATTTTTTCTCATTTCTTCTTTGGCTTGTTGTAAGAGGAGTAGCACAGAAGACCACAATTATTTGAAAACCTCTCATGAATTGATTTAAGAAACAAAGTGTTATTTTCTCTCAAAGTACCTGGAAAAAAGCATCCCCATTCATCTAAAATTCTGCCATATATTCCCTCATTGGAACTCAGTTACAGATGCAGTTTTTAACTAATCACCTGGGGGCGCATTACTGAAACATCTAAACTTTAGAATCCAATCTTATCTGTTTGGTAACCATGGCAATTTCAGCTAGGACCTCATTTACCACAAAATCTATTACAGAATGACATTTGTTAAATGCATAATCTTATCTTAACTATGGATAGGAAACGGGTAATAAAGAAGTATCCTAACTCAATAATAATAATAAAAAATCCTAAAAGCTGTCTTAACTCTAGGACAACCCTGTCCTAACTTTCTAACAGCTGTCCTAACTTCCAACATTTTTGAAATCCAGTGGTAAAAATCACTGTACAAAAAGCATTTTTCGCAATTGACTTTACATTGATTGATTATACAAGACGAAGAGTAGCAGTGACATTTGATGATGGAGAGACTTTTGGAGGACCCAGAGGATGCACTGTGCTTTGATGATAAAACACTTGTAAATAATTACTCCCACGACACATAATTTTGCAGTTACTTGACGAATTTCGACCAACATCACAGAGGCCAATGAGCTGTTAGAGAGCAAGAGCATTACCGGTCATTCTTTAAGTGATAACGCCTTACTTTTTAAAAAGTTTTTCTAAGCAAAAAACAAGACATTCCAATGGAGCTTATCAAATATTTAATCTCTGTCGCACTGAAATTAAAAGTGCGCTGTTATTTCTCCATTTTTTAGGTTTACCTCAGAAGCAATTTGTGCGTTGTTGGTTGCTTGGTAACAGACCTGACAGTTGATTACCGATCTCGATGGAGCGTTTTAATATTTCTGAATAACAGATAAGATGAGATTTTTTAAGATAGGATAACATAAATCAAGTTATGATTTGCTTCTGTAATACAAAATTGTGAAAAATCATACATTACCTTATCTTATCATATCTTAAGTTAAGACTTAAGATAGAAAGTTTCATAAATGGCATGTGACTAACAGCATATTATGGGTGTTCTATTCCAGGTTTTTTGGAGACAACTCCGACTCCCGACTCCCGTCTATGGAATCGACTCCTCAACTCCATTTACATCAAAACTGGGTCAATAAGACAAAATTGCAGTTGTTAAACGCTTAAATTATTTCCCCCCGACATAAATCCTTAAAATCCCCTTATTAAAACTGTACACTTTTAGCGTGGCTGTCCAAAATCAGGCCAATTTAGTGATGACTTGATGAGTGGCCAGTGGCTAATTTACAGAGGCAAGGCTATTCAGACTCTTTTGGCGTTGACTCCCCATCACTATTACATATCAGGACATCTTTGATTGGTTGATGGCACCATGACACATTGAAAAAACATTGGTTATTCTATTAATCCAAATGCTGGGTTGCGACTGTTGGGTAAGGAATCTGAGTTTGACCCAATTTGGGTTGATGAACAGTGCTGTTGCCATTTCACCTATGCATAAATGTGGAAAATAGAAAATAAATAATTGAAGTAGAGAGGAGAGACAACTTTGAAACTGACTTCAATGCGAAATCTTACTTGAGTAATGACAGGTAAGCGAAAAATGAAAAGGCAGAAATAACAGTTGAGAGATGTGAATAAAACGCTTGGACCACTTATTAGGTGGCCTTGTGGCAATAAATTGATACAATGCACTTATTATGTACATACATGTTTTTACATTGTACATAGCCTACATTAAAAAATATATACCTGCAAGTAATTACATTTATAATTACACTGTTGACCCTTTCCTTAGACCTATACCACCACACCTGTCCAGTGTCCAATAACTTTACCTGTATATAAAAATATAAAGTGGGACCAAATGCTTAAATGGTGTTAATTCGCTATAATACACAGTTTATTCCTTACTATCATGTTTTATTACAAATTTTCAGAATGTCTGTTTCTTCACTGAAAATAAATAAATAAATAAATACATGTCTCCAATTGAAACAGTTCGAGTGACTGATTTTTCAGTTGGCCGAATTTAAATTCTGTGAATTGATAAAAATTTCAGTTGGCCAAATTGAAACTCTGTGAATTGATACAATTTAATTCACAGAAATTCGGCCAACTGAAAAATTTAGATGTGATCAGTCACTAGAAAATTTTCAGTTGGAGACCTGAATTTTTTTTTACAGTGTTGGTGGCACTCAAAATCCAACAAAAGTAAGTTATTCAATATTTAATCAACAATGTTCAACAATCTTTTTTAAAAGCAATGTTGCAATTTAGCAACTTAATTTTCAACAGTTCACTGTTGACACTCTTTTTGATTTTGCAAAACACAAAAATTATGGTAATACTTTATTTTTGGGTTCAATTCTTGCTATTAACTAGTTGCTTATTAGCATTCATATTACTAGTTTATTGTTTTATTTGTACTTTATAATGTCGCTTTAAGCACATTTTTGTTATGTGGAGACAGAGCTGAGCTCCACATAACAAATATTTGTTATGACGCCATGAGGAGGCTCAATCCCTAATAAGAGAGGGCTCTCCCAAGGGAAAGACACAGGCTTCTGGGAGGGGCAACCGTGGACAATATGTGGGATCTTCGCAGGGTCGCTCACATGGCCCAAGCCAAATACCGGTTCTCAAGGACTCAGCGGCAAGAGACCTGATGCCGGACGCTCCGCCACCGAGGGCGGTGGAGGAATCACATCTCTGAAGAATGTAAGTGCCGAGGCGCAGCAAGCCGACAGGAGCCGGGGCCTCTCAGTGCTTCTACCCATTTGAGGTGAGAACACAGGAGGAGACCGGCTCCACACGTAGGCTATAGAACCTAGCAAACGTGTTGTGTCGCCCAGCCCACAGCTCTACAGATGTCTGAAAGCGAGGTGCCACGTGCAAGCACCCAGGAGGATGCAACACTTGTAGTAGAGGTTGCTCGCACCCTGAGCGGACAGGGCACACCTTGTGTTTGGTAAGCCAAGGTGATGGCATCCACTATCCAGTGGGCCATCCTCTGCTTGGCGAAAAGCCTTTCCCTTCTACTGGCCTCCATGACAGACAAAGAGCTGATCTGAGGTTGTGAAGCTTTGAGGTCTGTCCACGTAGGTCCACAGAGCAGACGGGACAGAGCAAAAGTTAGGGCTGGGTCTGCCTCCTCTAGGGGGAGCGCTTGCAGGTTCACCACCTGATCCCTGAAGGGAGTGATGGGAGTCTTGGGCACATAGCCACGTGGTACTGAGACCACGGCCTGAATTCCTGGCAAGATTCATCGACCGACGTGCCTGCAGGTCCCCTACATGGGGACCTGCATCTTGATAGAGGCCAATGCAGCCAACAGCAAAGTCTTCATGGACAGAATCTTAAGCTCTGCTGACTGCAAAGGCTCAAATAGGACAATCTGAAGGGCTCAGAGCACCAGCAAGATCCCAAGAGAGTATGGAGGGAGGTCGAGGAGGATTTAACCGTCTCGCCCCCCTAAGGAACCTGACGACCAGGTCGTGCTTCCCAACCGCCTTACCCACATGAGTGACAGTGGAAATAGCAGCAATGTAACAGAGGGAGGAGGGTGACAGACTACGCTCCAAAACCCCTGCTACAGGAAGGAAAGCACAGACGTGATCGAAAACCTTCGGGGATCTTCTCTGGGAAGAACAACAATCGAAGAACAGGTTCCAAATGCAGGTGCGGGCCCATCCAAACCCCTGACACTGCATGCCCGTTGTATGTGGCACCCCAGCCCATGGTCGAAGCATCTGTGAAGACCACAGCATGCCTGGACACCTTTTCCAGAGGCACTCCGGCCCACAGGAACGAGGGGTCCGATCACGGGCTGAAGGTATGGCGGCAGGCCGGGTGATCCTCAGCCAGTGAGCGCCGCGTTGCCACGCCCATCTCGGGACTCGGCCGAGAAGCCAATGCTGAAGCAGTCTCATATGAAGCAGGCCGAGCGGTGTTACTGCCGCTATGGCCGCCATATGCCCCAGGAGTCTCTGAAATTTTTTCAGTGGAACCGCCATGCTGCCTTGAAACGTTTTTCAGGCAGTTCAGCATCGCTCGACCAAATCCAACTCCATACCAAGAGAAGAGATCCTCTGCACGGGGGCGAGTTTGCTCTTTTCTCAGTTGACCCGAAGACCCAACTGGCTGCGGCCTGTGTTCGCACAACTGTTCCCGGGACTGGACTGTGCTAGTATGAGCCAGTCGCGAGATAGTTGAGAATGCGAACGCCCTGTTCTCTCATGGGCACAAGGTTCCCCTCCACGACTTTCTTAAAGACACGGGGGGACAGGGCCAGCCCGAAGGGCAGGACTTTGTACTGATATGCTCGCCCCTCGAACACAAAGTGCCGGAACGGCCTGTGTCGGGGGAGAATCGATACATGAAAGTACGCGTCCTTCAGGTCAGTCGCTGCAAACCAATCATGGGGACGGATGCAAAAAGGCCTTTGTGCGTGAGCATCTTGAACGGTAACCTGTGAAGGCTCTGATTCAGAACTCACAGGTCCAAGACTGGCCATAACCCACTGGTTTTCTTGGGTACAATGAAGATGGGCTGTAGAAGTCTTCATATCGGCTGGAGGGACCGGCTCTATCACGTCCTTCGCCAGTAGGACTGCGACCTCCGCACACATGACATGGCTACAGCTTTCACCGAGGTGAAGCGAACGTCTGTGAACCTGGAGGGATGCCGGGCAAATTAAATCGCATAGCCGAGCCTGATGGCCCGAATGAACCAACGGGACGGACTGGGAACTCTAGCCAGGCTCGCAGAGACCGAACAAGTGGGCCCATCAGGACCACCGGCATACCCACCGTGGGGCAGCGAGGTGTAATACAGGCATCGGCCTGGGGGCGCCTTCTGTGGAGGCGGCCCACAGTGGGGTGTGAATGTGCTGTGCAACACATACCTGATTCCACAGAGGGCAGAGGGTCCGCAAGGAGGCTGTGGTGCATCCCTGCGTCATCCGCTGCTGCCCGTTGGCGAAAGAGGAGGAGGATGAGTGTGGTCCAGCGTTTGACGAACCAGCTGTGAGAACAGCCTTTTGTTTTTGCTCAATAAAACAAAATAGAAAGAGAAGAGAGAATTCGACCCCGCTGCAATGCTGTCACTCCAACACCAAACGAAGAGAGATCCACCCAAAGAGCTTGACTCGTTATGTTAACACATGCTTGTAGAGAGTGATTTCAGGACAATCCATTCACCACTCGGCTCTGAAGCAAAAGGCTAATTTGATGCAAGCACCTGTGCCTCATTTATACCCGCGCTGCGTGGCATGAGCAGCTGGTGCAATCATTGCATGCCAATGTGCATTGGCTCGTTTAGTTACACTCGAAGTAGTTTGGCTCTCGCTAGCGAGATTCCTATTCGTCGGTACTCCGACGTGGCGTCTAGAGTGACCGACTGAATGGGAACTGAGAGATCCAAATGCGATAAACTCATTTATTCAACAGAACTGCACAATGTTCAACAATAAGTCCGAAGACCACAGAGAAACTCAGAACAGAGACAGCTAAGGTGCAGAGTGATCAGGCAGTCCAAGGAACCAAAGAACAGGCGAGCATAAGGTCAAGGCAGGCTTGTGACGCAGGGAAGCAGTGGGCAGATAAAACGTCAGGAATCCAGGATCCGAAACAGAGGCAATCTTCCGGGAGAACAAAGGACGACACCAAGCCCCGCAGAAGCCTGCAACGATCGGACAATGAATGCTGTCAGTGACATAAGAAGGCAGAGGTGATGAGTGCAGCAGGTAATGGTGATCAAACAATAATACGAAACCACGCCCCCAACACAACCACACAACACAATGAGAATGAAACGTTGTATTGATGAAACGTGACAGTACCCCTCCCCCTAGGAGTGCCTTCTGGAGCTCCCATGAGGACCTACCTGTCGATTGTAATCATCAATAAGGGTGTGATCCAGTATGTCCCTCGCAGGAACCCAACTTCTCTCCTCCGGACAGTAACCTTCGCAGTCCACCAAGTACTGGAATCCGCGTCCCATCCACCTCGAGTCTTGAATACGATTTACCGTACAAGTTGGTTCCCCATCTACGAGACATGGTGGAGGATGAACTGGGGCTGGCGGATTAATGTGGGAATAAAACATGGGCTTTAATTTAGAAACATGGAACACAGGGTGAATCCTCCCGTACGCAAGAGGTAGTTTGAGGCGCACTGTCACTGGACTAAGAATCTTGGTGACAGGAAACGGGTCTATAAATATAGGAGCCAGTTTATTACTCATGGAGCGGAGATAAATGTTTCTGGATGAAAGCCACACTTTTTGACCCACGACATGGACGGGAGGCTTAGATCGGTGGCGATCGGCTTAGGCCTTGGTGCCTGCACGCACCTGGAGCAGAGTCTCGCGGGCTCTGATCCATGTGTGGCGACACCTCTGGACGAAGATGTGAGCAGAGGGGACCGCAACTTCGGACTCCAGACTGGGAAAAAGTGGTGGCTGGTACCTTAAGCTACACTCGAACGGAGAGAGGCCCGAGCCTGACACTGGTAACAAATTATGTGCATACTCAGGAGGGTGGTGATCAAATCGAGTGCGATGTGGGACCAGGGTCTTGAAGGAACAGACAGAGGTTGGAGTAACCCATCCGGAGGGCGATTAGATATCTTACCCATGGCACAAACTGAACAGGCCAAAACAAATCCCCGGATGTCACGAGCCATACCAGGCCACCAGAATCGTTGCTTGACCAAAAACTTAGTTTTATTTACCCCTGGATGACAAGCTACATTGGAACAATGACCCCATTGTATAACGTCGGACCGAACCCTCTCAGGCACAAATAAACAACTTGGTGGTCCACTGGACGGAAGCGTTACCCCTTCTAAGGCCGACTTGACCCTTGATTCGACCTCCCATGTGAGTGTGGAGACTACAAGTCTCTCAGGTAAAATACACTCGGGAGTAACTTAGCGTTCAGAGCGATCAAAAATGTGTGACAAAGCATCTAGGTTGATGTTTTTAGAACCTGGGCGGTACGAAAGAGAAAAATAGAAAATTCCGAAAAAAAGGGCCCACCGAACCTGCCTAGAGTTGAGTCTTTTAGCAGATCTGATGTATTCTAGATTCTTATGATCGGTCCATATCATGAAAGGTACCCCTGACCCCTCTAACCAATGGCGCCATTCCTCCAATGTAAGTTTGACTGCCTCCACTATCACAGACTGCACAGACTCTCTGTTACCAATGTCGTAATTGCGTTTGGCTGGGGATAAACGATGAGAGAAAAATGTGCACGGATGCATCTTGTCATCTGAGGAAGAACGATGGGAAATAACTGCACCTACCCCTTTCTCTGATGCATCAACCTCTATCATGAACTGCCTAGATGGATCAGGGGTCACCAGAATGGGAGCCAAAACGAAGCGGCTCTTGGAAAATGCAGCCTCGGCTGCACCAGACCACCTGAAGACAGTTCTGGGATAGGTCAACGCAGCCAGAGGTGCAGCTAGTTGGCTGAATTGCTGAAAAACGCTGATAGAAATTGGTGAACCCCAGAAACCTCTGTAGGGCCTTACGGGAATCTGGACTGGGCCAATCTATCACAGCCTTAACTTTGTCAGGATCCATGCACATTCCCTCGGATGAGACAATATAACCCAGGAAAGAAACAGACTGTGCATGAAACGTGCATTTCTACGCCTTGACAAAAAGCTCATTCTCTAGCAACCTCTGAAGCACAAGTCTCACGTGTCAGACATGTTCCTGGAGAGACGAACAAAAAATCAATATGTCATCCAGGTAGATATAAAGAAACTGATCGACCATGTCTCCCAACACGTCATTGACCAGTGCCTGGAAGACTGCGGGGGAGTTGGAAAGCCCGAAGGTCATGATCTCCTTGTCTTAAAGCATTGGTCACAGGTATTCTAGGCGTGAATCCACACGCAAGGCCAGTTCCATGAGTCAGTTGAGGTGCACCTCCTCATTCCACTTGCACTCTGCAGTCAAAGTCCGGAACTCGATGATGTATTCGGAGATGGGTCAATTGTCTTGGTGCACCTCAGCGAGTCTTTGGACCCACCACGCTGCAGTCAAAGATCCGTCTCATTTCTTCCGTGACTGCATGGAACGAGAAGCAGCACGGATGTTGGTTTACCCAAACCACCGTTCCCCACAACAGCGCACGTCCTGCCAGCAGATTGAGCACCAACGCTCACCCTAGAATTCTGTGTGGCAAATGTTGTAGGCTGTAATGAGAAAACAGAGCCTCTGGACAGTAGCCTTCTGGTGAGGACTGGCAGTATGCTCCTCAGACTGGATCTCAGAGACGGGTATCCTGGAGAGCAATACTCAGCGTAGCGCTTTACAACCCTTGCTAGCGAGGGGAGTCTAACTGCTCAATCCAAGGATCTACAAAGCACCTGTTTCAAAACACTAAGGAGGCCGGTTTTACAGGCCTGCGTATTGATCTAACAGGGAGGTCTCACGAGAGGCCTGTGACCGTCTGATCAGACTTATTGAGGGGAGCACCTAAGCCTGCCTGGTGGGTAACCCCCAGGTGTAGGCTAAACTATCAAAGCTTCTATTCTGCAAAGAACTGGTAATGGAAAGTGCCTAATCTTGGGAACTTCGCCTTCAAGGAGGCCCAGAGAGGCCTACTACCTGATAGTACGTTTTTCAAGGAGGTCTAAGGGAGGCCTACCACCTGATAGCAATACATGCGGGCGGCAAGAGCTTCCACACGCTTTATGGAGGCCTAATAAGGCCTAGCACCTAAAAGCAAGCCTTCGGGGAGGCCTGGCGAGGCCTACTACCTGCAGCAATGCCTGTTAACCCAAGCAGCTGAGTTCACCTTCAGGGAGGTCTAGTAAGGCCTACTACCTGATAGACAGTCAGGCTAGCTGTCCAGTTGCCATGCATAGGAACTGGCCTTCAGGGAGGCCTGGTGAGGCCTACTATCTGATAGCAAGCCTTCAGGGAGGCCTGGTTAGGCCTGCCACCTGCCAGCAATACATTACTTAACTATCAAGGAGACTGAGTTCAACCTCAGGGAGGTCTGGTGAGGCCTAATACCTGATAGCCAGTCAGGCTAGCTGTCCAGATGTCATACATCTGACCTCGCCTTCAGGGAGGCCTGGCAAGGCCTACTACCTAATAGCAAGTCACGATATCTTGAGGGAGGCCTGATGAGGCCTACTACCTGATAGCAAGTCATGCTAGCTGCTTGAGAATCCAGACTCAAGAACTCACCTTCAGGGAGGCCTGTGAGGCCTACCACCTGATAGCAAGCCTTCACGGAGGCCTGGTGGGGCCTACTACCTGGTAGTAAATACATGCTAACTGTCAAATAGTCTATCTGACAGTAAGACCACTGGCTGACAAATAACGACACTGCTGCTTATTATCAGGGAGGCCCATGAGGGCCAACTAGCTGAAGACAAAACTTCTGATCTGTTCTGCACAAACCAACACCATTGGGAGCATGTCACTAACACATAACTAGGGCCACACAGGAGGCCTCTCGAATCTCCTGTTGCAGCTGCCACTATGCTCAAGCCTTGGGACTCTAGGGAGATCTGCCCAGGCCTACTACCTGTCAGAAGTCTACTGCCCATACTGCCAGAGCCAATGGCTCGTAAAGCTGGCCTAACAAACCCTCCTAGGGCCGGCCGCCATGGAGGCCTGTCTGAGGCAGTCTTTACTGGCAGACAAACCTGCCAGTGTCAGTCTCAGTCACAAAATATATGGTTACTACATTCACATACACCTTAACTCTATACAGGGAATGCAGGTCTGTAGAGAAATACATTTTAGTGTCATCCACACAAAAAATTACAGAATATCTCACCTGCTGCATGTAGAGCGAAGACCCACCACACAGTTCTCATATGACCATGGTGTCTACCTCCCTTGTACGCCTGAAGAGGTGCTCTCACTTATCAAGCCAAGGTGGGCCATTATCTTTCCACCCACGCCCAGGCCTGATGTAAGAAGCACCTGGGGAAACAATGAAGAAGAAAGAAAGATGAAGGTCAGGTTTCTTCTTCTTACAGGAGTCTCGTCTCCCATGCAACCTACTCTTCCTCAGAGTATGAGTGGCGATACTCCCTGTATCGGCAAAGCTGTTGAATTGTTGAATTGAACAGCCTGACCAGTTGCCGTGTATGCCCTGCCATTAATGCACAATGTTGTTTGATACGTTGGAATTGTAATCATTTGACAAGTGCAAATGCAGATACACACTGGATCTTTTGCTAGCTCATTTCCGCTAATAATACGCAACCCCGACTTGTCCACGGGGTTCCGAGCTTGAGACGGACTTGATAATAGCGTGTCATTTTCTCACTCAATCCACTGCCGCCTGCTGTTGCTTCTGCTTTTAGAGGGAAAGGCTGCCCATAACTGCTTGTCCAGGATCTGTAATCCTCTGTAAGAATTCATAATAATAGCATATTATTAGCGAAAATGAGCTAGCAAAAGATCCAGTGTGTGTCTGTATTTAGACTCGTCAAATGATTACATTTCCAATGTGTTTTCACTTCGATGAGTAATGGAGCTAATCACAGACATGTTTGTAGATTTCTACAACCAAGTTGGCTAATCACAGGTGTTGAATTTGGAATCCACTCAACACTCGAGTGTTTGTCCAGGAGTTCAGTTAACACGTGCGTCAATCCTCTGTAAGTGCAGACATTGTAAAAATAAGAGATGTATTGAATACCAACTTCACTGCGGAACTTTGTGAGATTGTGTTTATTGAATGCATGACAGCTTTTAGTGATTATAAAGGTAGGGCTCTTTGCGCACTGTCTATGCAATATCATTGTTATTTATTAATAGGTCTATAATATATTCAGAATTTGAATTAAAACTTTTGTTTTCCATTCTTGACAAGCAGCCACATACATGCTTCAATACACTTACCCGCATATACATGCGGGATTCACTTGAAAAATGTGATGACTGACAGTTATAAATATTATACGTAAATGTCAAAATCAGGCTCATAAAAAGGAAAACACGATTCCTGGCTGCATATCAATATTAATGGATCACGGAATCTTTGGTAAGTTGTAAGGATCACTATACCGGGCCCAACCTTTAGTTAAACTAATAATCTTTTTCTCTACTCTTGTTTTCCACTATTAACTGCAGTCACGCAGCAGCTCTTCTGCCACCCAGCCCCAGTTGAGGGGGCGTGTTCTGGTGAGAAAGTGACGTTGAAGCATACCCTATATAGGATTGCTATGATTCGATAGTAGCTTCAGACACCTGTCACGCTGGAGGCGTTCTCCAAAGCATTCTAGGATGCAGTGCGAGTTCCCTTTCGAAAGGGAACTATATACTATATAAACTATACTATATATACTATATAAACTATAACTATATATTTTGAATTTGGGGAACAATGTATGTGTATATTTAAGGAAAGTGGGACAGTAGGAAAATACAAACCTGATGGTTTAAAAGCTCTTCACTTAAAATAAATAAATACAAAGATTGCAAGCATATCTGTTGATGCAACAGGAGTTTTTGATATACTGTCGTTATTTATGTCCTCTATGTGTTAGATAAAGTAATCTCACTATAGTGATTATTTGCCTTTCTGCACAAAGAACTTAAAATTTAAATGCGTCCTCTGTGTTGAGTGGTTTTCAAGACTGAGTTTAAGGAATAAGGAAAATAGGATGAGATTCACCAACCGTGAAAGAGAATGACACATAACAACCGCATAGCATGACAACTGTCTGACTTCACAGAGTTATGCAGCATTCAGGTTTTATGCATCCCAGCGCATTTGAAATATAATGACATTTTCTTATTTGTAACTTGTTGTCCTTGAACAAATTCCTTAAGATTCCCAAATGAGAATGGAAACTATTTACAGTAATTTTGTTTTATTTATACTCCAGACTCCATGTGTGTATGATAATCAACTGTCTCTGCATCTCAACTACTATTATGACACACCATTAAACTTTTATTAATCACCTCAAATCCCCAAGTCATAGACTTTTCCTTATTAACTACATAAAGAGAACTGATTTCAAAAGGTGCAGTCTTGCCCCAAGCAATGCTTGCAATCAAGTGATGGAAAATGAGAAGAAGAAAAAGAAAATGATGAGAATTATGAACAGATAATGAAATGGACTTGCAAATGATATGGTAGGTATATAGGTATGTTTTATAGGTAACACTAAATTTTTAAAGGTGAAGTGTGCTATTTCTGTCCACTAACAAAACTGGTTTTAAACACTCAATTTTCCATTGCCATAGTTTTCCTTCTTTTGTGCAACATGAAAGAAGATTATTGGCTGAACATTTTAGCTGGGCTTTTTTTTCATACATGGGGCTATTGTATGGCTTCAGAAAGCTTATAGCACATGCTTTTAAGAATAACTTTTATGTTACTTTCAAGTGCTTTTTAAAGTTTGGCCATATAAATCAATATCTGCTCTCACTGTATAGAAAACAGAAACTCAGTCATTCTGTCTAGCTCTCATTTTGGTATCAGAGAGCAAAGTGTTAGAATGACATGAGTGTGTGAGTAAATGCTTAAATGAGACAAATCGCTGTCTAAGGGTGAACTATTCCAATTTTGAGAGCAGTTACAACATGATATGTTTATATGCTCATGCTTACCAGGGGCGAGCATATGTTCGTATAATATTGGTATCTTTCTTCGCACAGATTTGGTCCAGTCCACAAATTTATTTTGAGTGCAGCACAAGTAGCTTTCAAACATCATTTCAAACCAATTGAAATGAATCAACAGAGGTTCAATGGTGCACACTATTCATACCATCCAGAGGATTTGATCCCAGAACGCTAGTGGAAATATGCCAGAAACTGAGTTCCACTTACACGCCTCTGGTTTCTGGTTCCCCCAAAGCTAAACCCCTGCTCAGCACTTTAGAGAATGCTTTCAGCCGTAATAACGCCGGGGGATACTAAAACAACATACGCAAGTGAAGATTCCTCTCCTTATGTCCTCTTATTTTAGAATAACTGAAAGTCGTAGAAGGAATATTAATTATTTATGCAGCATTCCACAAGCTTAAGAACTGTGTTTGGTCTTTTTATCAGAGTAAATATATTTACACACATGTTGAGCACCATACAGTAGTTATGTACAGAAAAAGTACACCCAGCAGAGCAGATGGATTCATTATTTATTCTGCAAGAAAAAAAGAAAAAGAAGTTCAAGTCTGTGAAGCATTGATTAGAATAACCAGGAGGGAAGCTGAGCTGTGAATAGGCATTTAGTATTTAAAATAATTATTTCCATTTGGACCCATGGTAATATGCAAATTACAGTTTCAGGTTCAGCGAACCTTTTCCATTTGTAACACAGAAGCCCGCAACATGACTGTATTTTGCTTATCAGCTATTTATTCTGTATTTACCTAGAAGCAATGCCACAGAACAATTTACACTTGAAAAATAAAACATCCACTCAGGACAGAGGAAGAAAAGCCTTATGTGCCATTAAATGGCAGATTGATAAGCAGACAAATAAACAGGCAACTAGACCAGCACCTCAGTCAATTAAACAGGTTTTAAAATGACTCTTAATTAGCATTTTTAGCTGCATGTATATGAGTGTTATTTGAGACAGGAAAGTCATTACATCAGCAGCTCTGCTCAGACAATTCAAATGCTCAATTAATGTCAGGGTATATAAAATAATGAATTCATTATTACTGCACAAAACTTTGTTGCAGTAAAACCTGTCAAGAAAATGTCTCATTTCAAAATCAAAAGTAGAAGAATAAAATCATATATAATATACAAATGAAGACTATTTTTAGGACTATTTTTAAAATTCTCCAAATTGTCATTACTGTAATGTAAAACTATGTATAAAGTATGTGAGTTATATACTTTATAAAATGTTGTACTGGAAGCAGTGTTGGTTATGTGTCACGATGTGTGCAGGCAGGAAGGCAAAGAATTCTCAAATTAAGTTAAATGAAAAAAGAACACTCCGGTGAGTCATACAGGTAGCAACACACTCTATACATAAACGTTCAATACCGGACAAGGACTGACTGAAAAGACAGAAATAAATAGGGAACACTGACAAGGATGATGACACACAGCTGGAACAGATTAACTAATGATGACTGTGACCATGGAGACAGACGAGTGGTGAGAAACTGGAACAAAGGAACATGTAACATGGAAACAGGATGACAACACAAAAAGACTAGCATGTGACAGTAAGTTACTCTCAAAAAGTAATTTATTATTAGCTACTAGCCCTCCCTGGAAGGCATAGCTTCACACCGTAAAAGGACCAACAGCGGAGGGAGGAGGCTCAGATGGAGGATTAGTAGGAAAAGGGTGGACAGTAGATATAGGAGGACCCAGGGCAACGCTGATGGAGGGAGAAACCATGAAGGAGTCAGGGCCGATGCTTTCAGGGGGCTGATTGAAGGAGGCGGAGCTGGTGCCAGTGGAGGCCAGGGTGAAACTGCAGAGCCCCATGGTGACATAGTGACCCCAAAGATCCTGTGGGGCCTGGTGTAAGAATCCAAAATAATCAAAGATATTTGAAATTTAACAAAGACATTTGTTTTATTGTTTTCCACCCACCTCTCTCTTATCAGTGGGCCCGTTTGGGATTCCTAAAGACAAAGAGATGTTGAGGGCCTGTAGGCCAAATGGTGCCACACCTGTAGTACAGTGTGGGAAGTTTGGTCTGATTGGTCAGTTTGAATGTCTCAGGGTTTCAGTCACATGGTCAAGGGATAGATAAAAGAAGATTGCAACTGTTGCTCTGTCTCTTTTTCTCTGGCGGTCTCTTCTAGGGGCCTTCTCTTTGTCTCTCTCTCTCTCTCTCTCTCTCTCTCTCTCTCTCTCTCTCTCTCTCTCTCTCTCTCTCTCTCTCTCTCCCACTATCGCTCAGGTAACATTCTACACATGCTGGGTACGATTAATAGTTAAAGTTTATATCATCACATTTATCTATTTTGTAACTATTTTAAGTGTAACCATAACCGGATTTTGTCATTAAATTCTTTCAATTATAAATGATTTGCTAACTAGTTTTGGTTTGGTATTGACTTTGAAGTGCTACCTATTGCAATATAGTCACATTAAAGCAACTCTCTCCCACATATTTTGCTATTGTAACTGCGCTTATTTCCGTTGTTGGTATAACTTGCAGTGGGTGGTTATAGACAAGAAATGTACAGTTTTCTACCATCTTGCTGATAACGTTTCTTTAGTTGTTCGGCAACCCTGCAGTCAGAACCACTGTAGGCAATCCACCCTTACACTGGCGATGACCTTGGCTCTGGAGACCGAGGCAACAGCTGAGAAACAGCAGGCCATGGTGGAGCTGGAGTGACTGAGACCCAAGATGGAGCTGGAGGCAGAGAGAAGCGCAACAGAGCCAAAGGGACGGAAGGGAGGAGATGAAGCCGGACAAGTGGAGTCCATAAGTGAGGGTAGGTCAATGAGCGACCAAGGCGACATCGGAGGGGCGAGGGAGACCAGCGGGAAGATGGAGCCGCAGACTTGCAGACCCATTGCAAACAAACCACTCTGAAGGTGTACGGAAGGGGAGCGGAGGGGCTGACAGGAAGTGGCAGAGGTGAGGATAAAGAACAGATGATGGAAGGAGGTAGGAGAGGGAGGCTGGGTGGTTGTACAGGAAGTCCTGGCGGTGCTGAAGTTTCTCTGGACAGGAGGCACAGTCCACTCTGGCATGGAGAATGGGGATATCACCACCATGGCTTTCTGAACTTCCTGCAAGTCAAGGTTCCCTGAACTTCCTGAACCGTCATGGTCCCCTGAGCTTCTGACGCCTCCATGGTTCTCTTAGCTACCTGGGCCGAAATGGCCTCCTGATCTTCTGGCACTACACTGAAGGCTTTCCAACCAGCCAGCATCTTTCCACTCACCTGCCTGTGACCTCCCTTTTCAGTTGGACTCTTTCTGGTGTGAGGTTGCGCCTTCCGGTAGGGGGGAAGTAATATCACATGTCTGTCTGCTTGTTTGGTCTTCCTGTTGTGTTGATTCTGTCAATTAGGTTTTATTTAATTCTATAAACTATAATACTGATATGCCAACATTGTCGCTATATGATGAATTAAAATAAGTTGATAACATCACTTTTTTCTCCAGTACGACTGTACAGCCAAATCTAATTTTGTTGCAATATTATCCTGTTTGAGACTGTGAAGCTGCTTTGACACAATCGTGATTGTAAAAGCGCTACATAAATAAAGTTGATTGATTGATTGATTGATGTTCCTTTGTCTTAGCCTACGTCCCAATTCGCATACTATCCATACTAAATAGTATTCGAAAATAGAATTAGTATGTCCCAAATCGTAGTATGTCAGTATTTAACCTGACTAAAAGATATTTATTCCATGTTAACAACATTATATTTCACCACCAGCAGCATTGTGAACTTTTGTAGTGATACATTTGGCCATTAACTTTTAAATGCATCATTATATCTAAACTGCAAACACATGAGGAAAGTATGTGTATGTGATAGTATTCTAGCAGTAACCTAGAATACTGTCTAACAGTTTATGACTGCTATGTCAAGCCCTCGTTGTCAGTGTGGAACCTGGGTGTGCTCTTTCATGTCAATCTTTCATTTGAAAGCCAAATTTCTAGCATCTGTAAAACTGCATTCTACCATCTTAAAAATATATATAAATTACGGCACATGCTTTCAATGCAAAATGCTGAACAGTTAGTACAGGCGTTCATGAGCTCAAGGCTAGATTATTGTAATGCTCTACTGGGTGGTTGCCCTGCTCGCTTAATAAACAAACGCCAACTAGTCCAAAACGCAGCAATTCGAGTTCTAACTCTAACTCGTTCATTAAGTGAGCAGGGATTATTATTTTAATTTATCATATAGCGACAATGTTGGCAGATCAGTATTATAGTTTATAGAATTAAATAAGACCTAGGGCCTGTACCATGATGGTAGTTTAACAAACTCAGGGTTAAAGGATTAGTTTCGAGTTGACAAAACCAAACCATTGTATTAAGGCTTTGTTGGTCCCATGATGCTGATCATCAGCTTTCTTTGTCAACTCAGGCTTTGATCCTGACTTCAGGAGTTTAGCTGTGACATCAGCAGTGAACAGCCAATCACACGCTGTGGAACTGAGATTCACTTCTCGCGAGACAATCAGTGAGATTAATTTCTCTCTTCTGCAGAATATTGCATGATTGAAAAATATTAAGAATAAAAAAAAAAAAAAATACACAGCAAGAAGAAAAGCTGTTTATGAAAGAGGACAACTTTAAGAAAAAATTGTATACGTCAATGCAAGTAAAAGTTATGAAGTTAGTTTAGTTGATATAGAGAAAATAAAACATTTAAGCTCAGTGAGCATCTTTTTTTTATAGGCTATTTTTATTTATTGATTTTAAAACTTTGTCCATATGACTTTATGCAGGTGATGTTATTTATATGACTTATGTATTAATTTTAACAAAGTGCCTATTAATGATTGATTAACTAAAATGATAAATGTGTAATTGATTTAAGGTATAATAATTACATAAATTATAAGTAAATCATTCAAAATTAATATTATTATAAATAAGCATTGTTAAAAGCAAGACGCTTTAGTCTTTAAAAACCATTTGCTATGTAATGACCTTTAATTTGGAGCAGAAACAGGGGGAGTGGCTTTACTGCATCAGAGGTGTGTCACTTTACTCACAGCTGATTGGCCCAATTTCAGTTTGAGATCTCTAATCCAGAACATAACCTGCCCTGGAGCAGGTTAGCCGTGGAGCATAAGTTACTATGGCGATGAACACAGCTAAAAGCCAAACCACTTTAATGGTACCTAAAACCCAGGATTGGCACAAACTAAGCTTAAACAAATCAGGCTAGCCAGCTAAACCAGCTTCATGGTACAGGCCCCTAATTCATTATTTTTTATTTGTATATTTAGTTTAATAATTTAGATCATAATTTTAGTGTCCCCAACTGAGCAAGCCAAACCAAAAGTGACAGTGGCAAGGAACCAAAACTCCACCAGGGCATGATAGAGAAAAATAAACCTTGGGAGAAACCAGACTCAGTCGTCCTCTGGCCTATTAACAAACAGTGTATGATTATTATTCTGGCAAACTTACAGGTAAAAAATCATATTAGATCGGAATATTAACAATTTCTGGGTATCATGCAAGAGACGGGTTAATTGAGGATGGTGTGTCGATTACACAAGAATATGAATATTTGAAAAAATCGTAGTCGTCGCGCTGGAGAAGGGTTTACTGAGGATGATGTGCCGGTAAGGGAAATTCAGAGAAGACACCAATTGACACGGGCTCAGCAGACACTTCAGGATGCGTTGGTCATGTCTGGGTGCAGGTCTTATAGGAACATTTCGGTCATGCAGTTCCCTTTCGGGGAACTCGAGTTGCGTCGAAACGCTGTGAGAACGCCTCTGCGTTAATGCATTGTGAAGCGTGTGTAGAACCATTCCATCTGAAGATCGATCGATCGTCGGCGTGATGACGTCATCGACCGGAAGCTATAAAGCGTCCGTGAAAACAAACAGGAACTAGCTTCTGTGCCTTCAGTAAGCGATCTGTGTGAACCTGTCTGTCTATTTGGTGTTTTTGTCTGTCTATTTAGAAGAATTTTCCACCCTTTGTTAAATATATATCCCAAGAATATATTTACAAAAAAGTAATAGATAGAAAATGGCGAGTGAAGTCCTTCGCTCTGCCTCGGCAGCAGTCGTGGGACTGTTGGACACAATTGGACATTGCAGAGGGGTTAGAGATGGGCGCTGCCTTATCTCTGCCCTCACCTGCACTGTCCAGCGGCTCTTCTCGGGGCATGGAAGCACGCATGGCGGTTTCATCCCCCCCGAGAGAGTCGCCGGTGCTCCAACTGTCCAGCTCCGAGGAGGTGGACGTTGAGAGCATCGAGACTGAAGATTCGCCACTTCAGTCCCCTGCTAGTGAGGAGCTCGTTGAGGTTTTGACGTGAACAGTGGCCAGATTGAACATCGACTGGCCCACTGAAAGAGCTGAGGCAGGAAGAAAGCGTTCCAGTAAATTAGACGAAAGATTCCTGCCGTCTCGCGCTTCAGAACCTCAGCGACGGGGCCTGCCGTTCTACCATGATTTGCACACCGAGGTGGCAAGATCATGGAAGAGACCGGCATGTCAGGCTGACCTGCTGAGGGATCTGGATAGTAGTGATGTTGTGGGGGGAGATATTGTCACCGAGCTAAGAACATCTGCCGATTTAGCTCTCTGGGCCACCAAGGAGACGGCCAGATGTGTTGGCCGCTCTATGGCAGCCCTGGTGGCCACGGAGAGGCATCTTTGGCTCAACCCCACAGACATCAAGGAGAGGGAGAAAAGCTTTCTGCTTGACACGCCGCTTTCTCCTGGTGGCCTCTTCGGTGACGCAGTCCATACTGTCACCGAGAGGTTCCAGGAGTCGAAAAAGCAAGCTGCGGTGCTGAAGCAGTTTCTTCCTCTCCGGGTCCAGGTCCCTGGGGCTGCTGCTGACACCAAGCAGCCCAAGCCGAGTATGAGCTCCTCACACAGGGCTCAACAGAAGCAGAGCGTCGCCACCCGAACTCCCCCTCAGCACGGGGACGAGGGGCGGCGCTCTTAGGCGAGGCCTTCTAGGGGCAGGGCTGATCTGAGGACAGTCCTGATCGTCAAGAAGGCCTCGTCTAAGCGTTCCTGACGCCAGAAGCGTCAGGACGCTGAGGGTGGTTCCCCCCGTAGGGAAACGGTGTTTACCCCTGCCAACGGTACCCGATTCCCTGCGGCACCCTCTGGGGGCCGCGTTGCCAACCCCGCCGCAACACCGGGGCGCAGTCGGGCTCCCGAGCAGTCAAGTCAGTTGTTCCCTGCCGGTTCGCCGCTTCAGGGCGCTGTGCTTGCTGTTCAAAGTACACCAGAGGCCAGCCTCGAGAGGCTGGTTCCCTTAGTAGATTTTCTAGACGAATGGAAACGTCTATCAAATATATCTCGTTGGGTCCTGCAGATAGTCGAAAGGGGGTACGCCATTCAATTCAAGAGGCGGCCACCTCCTTTCAGCGGTGTCCTACCCACAGAGGTGGGCCCGGAGCAGGCTCTGGTAATGGCACAGGAAGTAGAGACACTCCTGCGAAAGGGGGCTATAGAAAGGGTCCTCCTCCCGCCAGGGAGTCTGGGTTTTACAGCCGTTACTTCATCGTGCCAAAGAAGGATGGGGGCTTATGCCCGATATTAGATCTGCGTCTATTAAATCGGTCAGTGGCCAAGCCCAAGTTCAAGATGCTCACACTCAGACAGATTGTATCGCAGATCAAATCGGAGGACTGGTTTGTCACCATAGACCTCAAAGATGCGTATTTTCATGTCTCCATCCTTCCACATCACAGGAAGTTCCTGAGGTTTGCCTTCGGGGGAGAGGCATACCAATATCGAGTACTTCCCTTCGGTCTAGCACTGTCACCCCGCACATTCACCAAGTGTGTGGATGCAGCTCTGGCGCCGTTGCGTCTGCAGGGCATCCGCATACTGAATTATATCGACGACTGATTCTAGCGCATACAGAACAGATGGTGGTTCAGCATCGAGATGCTGTTCTCGCGCAAACATGTCGAAATTGGGGTTGAGGCTGAACGCCAAGAAGAGTGTGCTTTCTCCGGCTCAGAGAACCACTTTTTTAGGCGTGAACTGGGATTCGGTAATTATGCGGGCGCAATTATCGCCAACACGCATAGCATCGATCCTGGCAGCAGTCAAAGAGCAGAAGCTAGACCGGGCCGTCACTGTGAAACAGTTCCAGAAACTGTTAGGTCTCATGGCAGCAGCGTCCAGCGTAATACCTCTTGGCCTACTGTACATGAGGCCACTGCAGTGGTGGCTCAAAACGAAAGGGTTCTCCCTGAGGGGAAATCCGCTCCGCACGACCAAAGTCACGCGGCGATGCCTACGTGCTCTGGTCATGTGGAAAAACCCGGGGGTTTTATCTCAGGGTCCCGTGTTGGAGGCTCATGTTCGTCGCGTAACGCTAACGACAGATGCCTCTCTCACGGGTTGGGGGGCGACCATGAGTGGTCGCTCATCCCAAGGTCTACGGCAGGAACATTAGCGGCACTGGCACATAAATCGGCTAGAGATGTTCGCAGGGTTTCTTGCATTGAAACAGTTTCTGCCCGACCTCAGGGGCCACCATGTGTTAGTCAGGACAGACAATCGGTGGTCACCTATATAAATCATCAGGGGGGTCTGAGGTCCCGTCCGTTGGACAAATTGGCACGTCGGATCCTCCTGTGGGCCCAAGGGAAATTGCTGTCAGTCAGAGCAGTATATATCCCGGGGGTCCTGAATCAGGAAGCAGACAGCCTGTCGAGGCAGGGGCCGAGGCCCGGGGAATGGAGACTCCACCCAGAGGTGGTGGAGCTCCTATGGAAGGTATATGGGAAGGCAGAGATAGATCTATTTGCTTCGGCGGAGAATTCGCACTGCCCGCAGTGGTTTTCTCTGTCCCATCCAGCCCCGCTGGGGTTGGATGCCATGGTACAGGAGTGGCCGAGGCTACCCCTGTACGCCTTCCCCCCCCCGATTGTCTTGCTTCCAGGAGTTCTGGAGAGGGTACGCCGGGACGGGGCCCAGGTACTTCTAGTGGCTCCGTACTGGCCGACCAGAATATGGTTTTCGGACCTGATATCTCATCTCATCTGATATCCCCATGGAGATTCCGACCAGGAGGGATCTACTCTCTCAGGCGGGCAGGAGATTCCTGCACCCACGCCCAGAGATGTGGAAACTATGGGCTTGGCCTCTGAAGGGGCCAGGCTCATAGAGGAGGGTCTCTCGGCCGAGGTCGTTGAGACCATCCTTCACTCCAGAGCTCCGTCCACGAGGAAACTGTACGCTTTGAAATGGAAACTTTTCTCAGCATGGTGCAGAGAACGCCAGTTGGACCCAGTTAACTGCCCGGTTGGTACAGTGCTGGAGTTCCTGCAGGCAAGGTTCTCAGCAGGGTTGACCCCCTCCACAATAAAGGTGTACGTGGCGGCCTTGGGTGCCTTCCACATCCCTTTGGGTGGAGTGTGTTTCGGAAGACACCCTCTTATTACACGTTTCCTCCGTGGTACCTTAAGGTTAAGGCCGGTTATGCACTCGAGGGTCCCAGCATGGGACTTGGCCATTGTCTTGCGGGGCTTGACAGAATCACTCGCCTCATTCAAAAGACAGGTACAAACTCATCTCTTCCATGAGCACTTAATCTTACATAAAAAAACCTCTTCCTCCTCTATTTCTCTTTTCTTCTTCCTTTTTCTGGTCTTTGCTACTTTGAGCAGTATACAAATCTTGGTATTTGGGGCACTTTTTGCGTTTCTTTGCCTCTTCTTGAAGGATCACTTCCTGTACTCCTGAGTTGTAAGTCGCTTTGGATAAAAGCATCTGCTAAATGCATAAATGTAAATGTAAATGTAAACATTTGCCCCAGGTTGTCTTCCTGGTGAATTGCCTAGGCATGATGGCTTTTCTACAATGTTTATGACATTAAAAGTAAAACATATGTAATGAAATATTACATGTAATATAATATGTTTAAAGACTAATCTTAACTTGTGCCCCATGTCTCACTTTACCCCACAGCATTTGATTTTTTGAAAAAAATCTCTCTTAGCAATTCAGGCTAATCTTCAGCTAGCAACATCACATGGTTTTATATGTTGGTAGTTCATCAACATGTATGATATAAGTTTGAATCAATTTGCTTTGGTGCAACAGTTAATTAAGTTGACAGCAAGACCACAGCATTAACCACTCCTTCATGAATAAGAGGAAATTGGAGGGGCTTGAAAACATAATGGTCATATGACCACAAATGTGTTCTGTTGACCAGATACAGGGGGTGTCTCACATTACCCTTACTCTCCCCTACATACTTTAGAGTAAAAGCTTGCATACTCTTCTGTAGCAGAAGAGAATGCAAGCTTTGGGACATACTACTTCTTTAACGTCATCTTTAACGGACTCTGTCACTTAGTTACGTGCATCCCATCACTGTTTAAACTGCCCTGTCAATCATCATTACAGTTCAAATCCTCCACATTCAGTTTAATCTCCTACCGTATCGGAGAGAAATGTAGCCGCACGTTGCCATGTGTGTGACGTTAATGCGAAGACTATCCTTGTGTGTTTGAAGTGTAAATATAATGATATATTCATAAGTTTATGGCCAAACATGTCATTACAAAAGTTCACAATGCTGCTGCAGGTGAAATATAATGTGGACAACACTGAAAACATATATTATTGTCAGGTTAAATACTGATAATTGGTCACTTAAACCCTTCTTAACCTCTCTACTTAACCGTCAGACTCACATATCTGTCATGTTTGTAGTTTTTTTTTTTTTTTAATCCACGTTTGTAGTTCTAATCGAATCCTCGTCCAACTTGCAATGGGTTGTGGGTAAAATCAGCTGTTAGAGTGTGTGTCAATCCGCACTTTGGATTCTGAACGAAAATAGTAAACCATCCGGTTATCTTTAGTGTACTCTTTTCAGCATACTACGATTTGGTACATACTAAATCTATGTTCGAAAACTATTTAGTATGGATAGTATGCAAATTGAGACGGAGGGTCAGTCTTTGACTAGACACTGTTATGCTATGGTTGAGTTTCCGTTGCCTGTCTGCATGTTCTTGTGAATGTAAGATTCAAGTTTGATTTTGATCTGTCTTCAGCCGGTTCCTGGGTCACCAACCGTGACAATTGAAATGTTGTACTAGATGAGTCAAAGGAAATATGCATGTTACATCTTGTACAGCTAATTAGCATTTCCTAATTGTTTGGCCATATGTTTACTAAATATAATACAGGTATAATTTCCCCTCATATGAAAACCCCTTTATGTTGTTCTCTCATGTCTACATCTTTTTTCAAATACGCTTGGGTCTTATGTAAATTTTTACGTAAATGGAACCAATAGAACTACTATAGATATTAACTATTCACAGTATATAACTGATTGAAAACACAGTCAAATTGTTTATTACAATTATGTCAATAAATGTTGTAATATTTTATTTTCCACTAAAAAGTAGACAATACAAAATACATTTTGAATCATGTGAATTTTTTTATTCAGAACAAACCTGTTCACCAAAATGAATACGATTCAAATGCTGAGAAAGTGTACATTTTAGGTGAGTATGTGTAGTGGTGGTGATCATTATTCAGACTGTGTACATTGTAATATTACAAAAAAAACAAAGGTGTTCTATTTTGCTAAGCAGAAACTAAGTTGTTCTTAGTAGATGGATGGATACCCTATCACAACACGTGGCCATCTGTGTTTTCTGTTTTTATCAGTGGAATTTGACAAATTTGATGTGAGGTATAAATAGGTCTATTGTACTGACAGATAATCATAATGGAGGCTCCCATACACCTTATTTACTAGTACTACTGGTCGATGGGGGTCTTATTGCCTGAAAAAGCACTCTGCTTTATGAGCCCACCACACCCATAGAGTAAAATTACAGCAGTGCCTTCTGGGGTGCGTCAATCAGCACAGCTACTCTCAGAATGGCCACCGTGGGTGAGCTCTAAACAGCACCTGCCAGTGGAAAAGCTGTCCTCATGTCTGGCCTGGCTAGGCGCCCATTACGACCAATCTCCCTTGGTTACGGCCCCTCCAATCTGACAGCACTCCAGCTCTATGAACAAAGGGCCTCCACACAAGGTTCTCAGAGCTCACCATCTGCAGAGCTACACCTAATGACCGACTTTACTTTAGTTGATCATTCAGTGTTTGGTCTGTTCATGATACATAACTTAAAGGTGACAGAAAGTCACACAGTCCTGTCTTAGAAGTGTTCTGAAGTATTACAGTCAACATGAAAATATTGACCCTTTTTACTTTCATAAAACATGAGTGCCATATTTAATTTTTGAGACAGGAATGAAAATGAGGCGTTGATGGATAGAAGTACAGTTTGTTCAATGGATTGTACTGTTGTTTAAAGGGGCATATATATATATATATATATATATATATATATATATATATATATATATATATATATATATATATATATATATATATATATATATACTGTAAAAAAAATTCTAGTGCTTTCAACTAATTATTATTTAGTAACTAGTTCCACAGATTTACGTTCACTCAATTTCGTTCTAGAAATTGTTACCTGAATTAACATTATTTAATTGACTCAAAATTGACTTCAATATTAAAATATATGTTTGCTCAATTATTTTTTAAAGTTAATTGAATTAATAATTTTTTGTTGAAAACGGGAAAACAACCCGCGGGGGAAAAAACGCGGACTTGGCAACACGTTGAACTATGTTGACATTTGACAATGTGTCTTTTGACGAATTGTCAATTGAGGTCTTTCCTGGTTCGGTTGAAACATGCCCCGTAATCACAGCCCAATGGAGCAGTTTCAGACTCATATTCTGACTAGAATTGAGTATGACCACGTCAGGCTAGGTGTTTGTGTCTACAGTGATACTGCCAGGTCTGTCCTTCTCTTGTATTGTTTTGCTCTGGACATTTCTGGGCTGTGACCTTTGGCCAGTGTGTTTATATAGCAATTTTTCTCTGACATCACACTTCAACCAGCTTTCACATCTGCAATTAGACAAGTCAAGTCAAGTCAACTTTATTTATATAATGCTTTTACAATGATGATGGTTTCAAAGCAGCTTCACAGTGTTAAACAGAACAATATTGCAACAAAACTTGATTCGGCTGTACAGTCGTTCTGGAGAAAACGGTGATGTTATCAACTTATTTTAATTTATCATATAGCGACAATGTTTGCAGATTCAGTATTATATCAATATTATAGTTCATACAATTAATTAAGATCTAATAAATTAATTTTACTTGGATATTTAGTTGAATAACTTCAATAACAAAATTGTAGTGTCCCCAACTGAGCAAGCTAAGCCAAAAGCGACAGTGGCAAGGAACCAAAACTCCACCAGGGCATGATGTAGAAAAAAAAACCTTGGGAGAAACCAGGCTCAGTCGGGGTGCCAGTTCCCTATATCGAGGGAACTTCGCACTGCGTCGAAACAACGAATTTGGGGATGCTCCCTACGCATCAACACAATTGAAGTATGAATGAAACTAGTCCAATCCTTATTGGTCCTACGTCATGACGTAGATGTGACGGCATACCCGGAAGCTATAAAGGGGAGCCCGGCGCATTGTAGCGTCAGTTATTGCTCTTTAGCATAACGCTCTGTGTTTGTGTGTTTGTTTGAAACACTGTCTGTCTATTTATTGTTGTCTGTCCCTCACACACACACACATATATATATATATAATATATATATATATATATATATATATATATATATATATATATATATATATATATATATATATATATATATATATATATATATATATATATCAGTAAAAAGAGACCTAGAAAGTACAATGTCAAGTACTGAGTTTAAGAGATGCGTGCACCCGTGTCCCGCTTCATTTCGGGAACGGACACGCACTCTTTATATGTACAGTGCCTGGGCGTTCAGCATGCTCAGGCGGCTCTCGAGGGAGCCGCCTGCAGTCATTGCGAGCTGCTGACGCTCAGGGTCCTGAGGTCTTGGTTTGGCGGTCTTTGATGAGGCCTGCCAACCACGTGAGCCCCTTGGTTCTGGGCCCGCAGCCGCCGAGACAGCCCGGCATCGCAGATCATGGGGCTCACAGCTGGACTTGTCAGCGAAGATTGAGACTGCTGAGGCACTTTCTCAATCTTCCTCTGACAGTTCAGAGGTTCTCCCACCTCGTGTGGAAGCCAGCGAAGCGGCTTCTTCCCCCGGGCTGGAGAATCCGATGTTGATCCTCTCCGGGTCCGAGGATCCGGAAACGATCGACATCGAGGCAGGTGGAGCCGCATATATGTTACCACCGCATCCACCCGCCCATGAGGAGCTTATAGAGGTGCTGACTCGAGCTGTGGCCAAATTAAATATCGATTGGCCACAAGAGAGACAGGAAGTTCAGCCATCAAGCAGGCTGGACGATTGGTTTCTCTCGCGCCGGGCTCAGTCACCTCGCCGAGGCTTGCCGTTCTTTCCAGACCTGCACGATGAGTTGTGCAGGTCTTGGAACAGACCATACTCCGCGCGCATATCCAATCCCCCTGTGTTAGACTATGCAAATATTGTGGGGGCGCGCAAGGCTGTGCTTCCCTGCACACGTTATCCATTCTGCAGGCATACCAGGCCGACCTCCTCAAAGAGCTTGATGAGGGTGAAGGTCCCTCTATGGAGAACATTCTCAAGCTTAGAAAGGCTGCTAACTTGTCTCTCCGCGTCACCAAGGAGACAGCCCGTGCCATTGGCCGCTCCATGGCATCTATGCTGACTGTGGAGAAACATTTATGGTTAAATCTGTCGGGGATGAAGGAGAAAGATAAGACTTTTCTCCTAGACTCCCTGATCTCGCCTTCTGGCCTGTTCGGCGACGCCGTTAATTCGGTCGTCGACAGGTTTCAGGAGGTGAGAAAACAGTCAGCGGCCTTTCGACAGTTCCTACCTAGTCGGCCAAAATCTGGGAAGGCTGCCACTAGTGGGCAGCCTCAGCCGTCAGCCAGCTCCTCGCACCGTCAGGTGCAAAAAGAGAGCGTCTCCTCTAGAGCCCCTCCTCCGGGAGCCTGGCAACAGAGGCGGCGCTCTCACCAGCAGGCTTCCGTGCAGAAGGGCGATCTGAGGAACGTCCTTCTCGCTAAGAAGGCTGCTGGGATGAAGTCCTAGCTGCGGTGGGACTTCTAAGAGCAGCCCCCCTCGCACGAGAACAACTGAGGTTGTCCCTCGCGCGACGCTCTCGATGGGAAAACGATGTAGTAATCCCGCTGTCACAGACGCTTCGGGCCACATAGTTTTACCACGGACACGTCACGCTCAAGTCGCCTCAAGAAAGACCTGCGACTGGGCAGGACGAATGTCCAAATCCCGAAAATCGTATTTCGCTCTCTGCAGGGCATCCGCTTCAGGGAGCGAAAAACGAGATTCAATTAATACCCGAGACCAGCCTCAAGAGGCTGATTCCCTTAGTAGATTATCTCGGCGCATGGAAATGCCTTCCGAATATATCCACATGGTTCCTGCGTACTGTAGAAATAGGGTACAGATTGCAGTTCGATCACCCCCCTCCAAAATTCAATGGGGTGACATGGACTGCAGTGGTGCCAGAGTGGGTTCGGGTAATGGAACAAGAAGCAGAATCCTTGCTGAAAAGGGAGCCATAGATTGGGTCCCGCCGTGGGAGAGGGAGACCGGGTTCTACAGCTGGTACTTTATAGTTCCAAAAAAGGATGGAGGGCTTCAACCGATTTTAGATCTAAGGTATCTGAATCGGTCTCTGAGGAGATTCAGGTTAAAGATGTTGACTATTGGTTCAACATCGATATGTAGTTCTAGCACATATTCAAGGCTTAGGGTTGAGGTTCAACACGAAAAAGAGCGTGTTGATGCCAGCCCAGAAAACGAGTTTTCTGGGAATAATATGGGATTCGGTTTCGATGCGGGCACAACTGTCCCCTGCACGAATCAATACCATTCTGGTTATCTGTATTGATAGTCTCAAAAATAAAGCTGGGCCAAAGCATCACTGTAAAACACTTTCAGATAGTGTTGGGGCATCTAGCAGCAGCGTCCAACGTCATTCCGTTCGGCCTGCTACATATGAGGGCCCTACAGTGGTGGTTGAAATCCAAAGGGTTTTCCCCCAGAGGGAACCCATTCTGTATGATCAGAGTCACACGCAAATGCCTTCGGGCTCTAGGTATATGGAAGAAAGTTTGGTTTCTGTCCCAAGGGCCAGTGCTGGGAGCATCATGTTGCCGGAAAACCATTTCAACAGATGGCTCCCTCACTGGCTGGGGCGCGGTCATGGAAGGCCGCTTTGTGAGGGGTCCATGGGAGGACCGTCATTCGACCTGGCATATAAATTGCCTGGAAATGATGGCGGTCTACAGAGCTCTCAGGAGTTTCTTCCCGAAACTTCGCGGACACCACGTTCTTGTCCGTCCGGACAATATGGCAGTCGTGGCATATATAAACCGCCAGGGGGGTTGAGATCGAGCCCAATATGCAAACTGGCACATCTCATTCTTCGCTGGTGGCAAGAGAAACTGTTAGGGCAAAGTATATCCTGGGGATACAGAATCAGGGGGCAGACATACTGTCGAGACAGGGGCTGAGGCCCGGGGAATGGCGGCTCCACCCAGAGGTGGTGGAGGTGATATGCAGGAGATTCGGCCCAGTGGAAGTGGATCTGTTTGCGTCTCAAGAGACGTCCCACTCTCCACTGTGGTTCTCCCTCACGCATCCAGCCCCGCTGGGGTTGGACGCCATGGTGCAGACATGGCCGAGGCTGTGTCTGTACACATTTCCCCCTATCGCTCTGCTCCCAGGGGTCCTGAAGAGAGTTCGGCAACAAGGAGTTAGTGTCCTTCTGGTGGCTCCTCGTTGGCCGACCCGAATATGGTTCTTGGACATAATAGCTCTGCTGGTGGATCACCCGTGGCAGGTCCCTTTGAGGAGGGACCTTCTATCGCAGGCAGGGGGCACGATATTTCACCCCCGCCCGAAATATGGAACCTCTGGGTCTGGCCCCTGAAGGGGCCAGGTACCTAGAGGAGGGATTACCAGCAGACGTTATAGAGACCCTACTTAGCTCTAGGGCCCCGTCTACAAGGAGATTGTACAGCCTCAAGTGGAATGTCTTCGTCACTTGGTGTAGAGAACGTGAGGTGGACCCAATTAACTGCCCAGTGGCTTCAGTGTTGGAGTTCCTCCAAAATCGTTTCTCTGCAGGGCTTACCCCGTCCACACTTAAGGTGTATGTGGCAGCTATTGGAGCTTTCCACGCTCCATTAGGTGATGGGCATTTGGGTAGGCACCATTTGGTTGTACGTTTCCTCCGTGGGGCACGGAGAATGAGGCCTGTAGTGCGTACCAGAGTTCCTATTTGGGATTTGGCTGTGGTTCTTGAAGGTCTGGCCGAGGCCCCCTTCGAACCACTGGATGCAGAAGAACCTGTCACTGATGCTTAAAGAATCTGACGCTTAAAGTGGCGTTCCTCCTAGCCATCACTTCTCACAGGAGAGTGGGGGATCTTCAAGCCTTGGCCATTACGCCAACCTGTTTGGAGTATGCCCCGGGAGGAGTAAAAGCCGTACTGCACCCTAGACCAGGCTATGTGCCTAAGATCCCGTCCAGTGTGGTCAGGTCCTTGTTTCTTCAGGCGTTTCATGCCCCGCCCCACGGGACGGCGGAAGAAGGGAGACTGTTCCTTTTTTGCCCCATTCGGGCCTTAAGGATTTATCTGGAAAGGTCAGCTCAGTGGAGGAAATCAGACCAGCTATTAGTGTGTTTTGGCTCACCCAAGAAAGGGTTGCCTGCATCAACCCCTATTATTAGTAATTGGATTGTGCAGGCGATAGCTTTGGCATATCAAGTGCGCAATCTGCCTTCACTATTGCCTTGAGAGCCCATTCTACCAGGGGCATGGCCTCCTCGGTGGCCCTTCTCTCCGGAGTCCCAATGCAGGACATCTGTGAAGTGGCCGGTTGGGCTACTCAGCACACGTTCATAAGGTTTTACAGCTTACAACTCCCTTGGTGTGGCCTAGTGGGCACTCGTTCCCCAAATTCGTAGTTTCGACACAGTGCGAAGTTCCCTCGATATAGGGAACGTCTCGGGTTATGTATATAACCCTTGTTCCCTGAGAGGGAACGAGCACTGTGTCTCCTCGCCACACCGCGTATCGCCTGAGAACGTTTTGCGTCATCGTGTTAATTACCCATAACCATCTCAAGAACAAATTGTAATATTGATACAAATTCACAGACTTAAATAGACAATATCCACAATATAAAGTCTTTAACTAGAAACCCAAAAACTTAGCCACCCCTGAGACTTTTCTAGCCCAATTTTGGCAATACTAAACATAATCATGGCAATTCAACTTGTGGAACCCATAAAATCTACAAATCATGTTCCTGTAGAGGAAAATAAAAACATTACAAGCATGGAAATTGCTCCCTGTTCCATGGGGTGCTCACTGCAACCCAGCTCCACCTCGCTGGGGGTTGAGCTTGACCTAGTCCAACTCCACCTCTGTGGACCAAATGGGTATAGGGATGGAGTTATGGGCATGGTTAGGGTGTGGTTGGACCTTCTAGCTCCACCCATTATGCCCATATAAAATCCAGAGAGGGGAGCTGGACTTCACGTTCGACAAGCCCACCAGAATGTCGCAATCTGTGATAAAGCACGTGAGAGCAATTGATATCACGTTTATCGAAATGTTCCTTGAGGTGGAAAATTTTTAATGATCAGTACTGAAGATGGAGACAAGATTTTATATTTTCTGTTTCTCACAAAAAGCACATGGATTCCGAAGATTTGGATTACAGCTCACAAATAACATTTTTATGATAATTTTATGGGGTGTTTGTGGCATATTTTTTGGTAATTTTTTTCAACAGCGTATTGATAAAATTCCTTATAATCTAGCCACAGGAGGTCACACGCCAGTGTACCTTTTGTGCCGGTCCCAAGCCCGGATAAATAGAGAGGGTTCTGTCAGGAAGGGCGTCCGACGTAATTTTTTTGCCAAATTCATTATGCGAAACACGAATATGACTTCCATACCAGATCGGTTGGGTCCCGGGTTAAGAACAACCGCCATCAGTGCCGTTGACCTACAGGGCACTGGTGGAAATTGGGCTACTGTTAGTCAAAGAAGGAGACGAGGAAAGTGTGTTAGAGGAGGATGGCGTGTCCATAGGCAGAGAGAGAAGAGGAAAGGCAGGTGTTTAGGACTTAATGTAAGGACTTTGAATGTTGGTACAATGACAATTAAAGGCAGAGAACTGGTAGATATGATGCATATGATTTAGATAACATTCTGTGCGTCCAGGAGACCAGGTGGAAAGGGAGCAAGGCTAGAAGCATTGGAGCAGGGGTTAAACTGTTTTATAATGGTGTGGACATGAAGAAAAATTGAGTTGGAGTGAGCCTGAAGGAGGAGTTTGTGAAGAATGTTTCTGGAGGTAAAGAGAGTGTCAGATAGGTTGATGAGTCTGAAGCTGGATATTGAAGGTATGATGTTGAATGTTGTTAGTGCCTAAGCTCCACAAGCAAGTTGTAAGCAAGATGAGAAAGACAGATTATGGAGCGAGTTGGAGGAAGTGATGCAGACTGTTTCCAGAGGTGAGAGGGTAGTAATAGGGTCAGATGTTAATGGACATGTTGGGGAAGGGAATAGTAGGGATGAGGAAGTGCTGGGCAGGTTTGGTCTTCAGGAAAGGAACCCAGAAGGACAGAGGTTGGTCGACTTTGCTAAAATTATGGAGATGGCTGTGGTGAACACATACTTTCAGAAGAGGCAGGAACACAGGGTGACACATAAGAGTGGTGGCTGGAGCACACAAGTGGACTATATATTATGTCGATGCTGTAATCTGATGCAAATTAGCGATTGTAAAGTAGTGGTAGAAAGAGAGTGTAGTTAGACAGCATAGGATGGTGGTGTGTAAAATGACTCTGGTGGTGAGGAAGATGAAGAGAGTAAAGGCAGAGCAGAAGACAAACTGGTGGAAGTTGGAAAAGGAAGAGTAATGTGTGGTTTTCAGGGAGGAGTTGAGACATGCGTTAGGTGGTCAGGATGGGCTTCCAGATGACTGGACTTCTACAGCCAAAGTGATCAGGGAGACTAGGTGAGGTCAGGTGTGTCGTTTGGAAGGAGGAAAGAAGATAAGGAGACTTGGTGGTGGAATAAGGAAGTTCAAGAGAGTATCCAGAGGAAGAGGTTAGCTAGGAAGAAGTGGTACAGTGAGAGGACGGAGGAAAGTAGACAGGTATATAGGGTGATGCAGTGTGAGGTTAAGATAGAGGTGGCAAAGGCCAAACAGAAAGCGTATGTGGGCATGCATGCAAGGTTTGATAGTTAAGAAGGTGAGAGGAATGTGTATCGGTTGGCGAGGCAGAGGGATAGAGATGGAAAGGATGTGCAGCAGGTTAGAGTGATTAAAGATAGAGATGTAAATGTGTTGACAGGAGACAGAAGGGTGGGGGAAAGATGGAAGGAGTACTTTGAGGAACTGATGAATAAGGAAAATGAAAGGGAGAGAAGAGTTGTAGAGGCAAATGTTGTTGACCAGGAAGTAGAAAGTATTAGCAAGGGTAAAATTAGGAGAGCTTTGAAGAGGATGAAAAGAGGAAAGGCAGTTGGTCCTGATGACATACCAGTGGAGGTATGGAAGTGTCTAGGAGAGATGGCAGTTGAGTTTTTAACTAGGCTGTTCAACGAGGTATTAGAGAGTGAGAGGATGCATGAGGAATGGAGGAGAAGTGTTTTGGTGCCGATTTTTAAGAACAAGAGAGATGTGCAGTTGTGGAAACTACAGAGGTATTAAGCTGATGAGCCATACAATGAAGTTGTGGGAAAGAGTAGTGGAAGCAAGGCTAAGGGGAGAAGTGGACATTTGTGAGCAGCAGTATGGTTTCATGCCAAGAAAAAGCACTACAGATGCATTATTTGCTTTGAGTATGTTAATGGAGAAGTACAGAGAGGGTCAGAAAGAGCTGCATTGGGTCTTTGTAGATTTAGAGAAAGCATATGACAGAGTGCCAAGAGAGGAGCTGTGGTATTGTAGTAGAAGTATGTTAGAGTGTAGAAGTATGTTAGAGTGGCACAGGATATGTATGAGAGCAGTAGGACAGTGGTAAGGTGTGCCGTAGGTGAGACATAGGACTTCACGAAGGTGGGGCTGCATCAAGGATCGGCTCTGAGCCCCTTCTTGTTTGCGGTGGGGATGGACAGGCTGACAGATGAGGTCAGACAGGAATCTCTATGGACTATGATGTTTGTGGATGACATTGTGATCTGTAGTGAGAGCAGGGAGCAGGTGGAGGAAAGTCTAGAGAGGTGGAGGTTTGCTCTGGAGGGAAGAAGAATGAAGGTTAGTTGCAGCAAGACAGAATACATGTGTGTGAATGAGAGAGAACCAAGTGGAACAGTGAGGTTACAGGGAGAAGAGGTAAAGAAGGTGCATGATTTTAACTACTTAGTGTCACAGTCCAGAGCAATGGGGAGTGTGGAAAAGAGGTGAAGAGGCATGTGCAGGCAGGTTGGAATGGGTGGAGAAAAGTGTCAGGTCTGTTGTGTGATAAAAGAGTACCAGCAAGAATGAAAGGAAAGGTGTACAGGACAGTAGTGAGACCAGCGATGTTGTATGGTTTGGAGACAGTTGCAGGAGGAACAGCTAGAGTTAGCAGAGCTAAAGATTTTGAGGCTCTCTTTGGGAGTGACGAGGATGGATTGGATCAGGAATGAGTACATCAGAGAGACAGCACATGTGAGATGTTTTGGAGACAAAGTTAGAGAGGCCAGGTTGAGATGGTTTGGACATGTTCAGAGGAGGGAGAGTGACTATACTGGTAAAAGGATGCTGATGTTAGAGCTGCCAGGCAGGAGGTCAAGAGGAAGACCAAAGAGGAGGTTTATGGATGTATTGAAGGATGACATGAAAGTAGTCGGTCTGAGAGAAGAGGATACAGAGGATAGGACTGGATGGAAGCAGATGATTCGCTGTGGCGACCCCTTAAGGGAAAAGCCGAAAGAAGAAGAGTCCTAAAATTCCTTATATGTCCCAAGGCAAACAAAATAAATACGGCATAACAATGAATGGATAAATTATTGCAGAATGTTTTTTAGAATTTATAGAATTTTAAGACTTTTAAGATTTTAAAGTGTAGTTTTTGAAATCTTTGAATAAAATGTAATTATTTCAAATTAAACAAATCAGTCATCTGCATTAAACTGCACATTTGTTAATAATAATTTAAAAAAGCCTGATTTGGGCCACATGATCACTCAACTTATCTGAGCCACACATCTCCCACAAACAATCGGCCCTCATGTTGTTTGCCGTCATCCATGCTGTGTGATCTATTGCCACAAGTGGCCTAGCTTTGGCTGACAGGATGCATGCCGCTGCCGACAGGAGGCCAGCAGTGCCAGCTTAAAGCCACATTGGGGCCAATATTTGGTGTGTTTGACTTAAAGCTCTGCTGCGCAGGCCGATGACATCAAAGGACAGCGAGAACGATTCGAAAGAATGGGAGCCTTTGGCTCAGTACTCACTCTGGGACTTTGATGTCATACACCAATCGATCTGCGGAGCACCACTTCAAGTCAAACACTAACTATATGTCTGCTACATGTGTGGTGTCACCACAGCCAATAATGACATACAGCACAGATGATAGCAGGACTTTATTGTCTGTGTTGTGAAGCTCAGGAAGCTCCACTAAGTTCTCCTGTCTTGACACAAAAACAATTTGCTAATTTTAAATAATAATAAATCCAACAGATTACTAAGGATTCTAATTACCTTTTAATGATCACACATTATTATTAGGGAGCTAGACTGAAGATGGCTAAACTCGCTTGTAAATTGCATCCAGTCATTGACTGTTCAGACTGTTTTTGATTTCTTCATATACAAAAATAATATTAATGCATGATAAACACTTCATTTAAAAAAAGTGCACATTACCTCATCTCTCATCTTCACAAAGGTAGTCTCTTGAGTCTGTTGGGCTTGGGGTGCATTGGCAATCGACATGATGCCAGGTGAAAGTGGCGTGCACTTCACGCGGTATTCCGGTCTGTAAGGAGGGTCTGAATGTTGTTTACAAACAATTTATTGTTTTTTGCCAAATTTCTGCATAGTGCACTTTATCAACATGCCAGTTTTTAAGCTGAAAACATTTTTCTAAAAGACTTTTAGTAGACAAAACCTCAAGAAAGATTGATTCCATCTCTTTTCAACATGTCAGGTATGCCTAAAATACTCATATATACTACATAAATATATAATATATAAAATACAATAATCTACATAACCTATATTATTCTGCGGATACCATTTAGATATCCAGCCATTTAGTGATGACAGAAAGTATATGCGCATTCCTTAGAAAATAAAACGACACCACTGTGTCTTCAGTGACTCACTGGTGTACATGAAGACTCTTATGTTCATTATAGCCAACAAAACAGAATATTTAGAATTTTCAGATTGTAATAGATTCCACATAGCTTCGCTGCTCTATTAAGGAGATAAACATTGAGGACTGTGCAGTTCACTCGGAGTCTGTTAACAGTCGTTGATGGGGCCTTTTCCACTGTGACTCCACAGAGAAAGCATGAACAACCAAGACACTGTTTCTGATTTATGGCGGATATAAAAAAGAGTCAGTGGATTTTTTTTTTTACCATTATTGGGTGGTTGTGTACACACACTGCAGACAGGGTCGTAACTAACATTAAGGTCCCAGAGGTCCAGACCTCTGTATGTTTTTTCCCGAAGAGTTTATAGTGAAGGTCATGAAATAATTGCCTCTACTTTAGTGCTGCAAAGATATTGCACAATGCCAATAACCAAACTTCTCATTTGAGCTGCCTCAGCGGTCAAATAGCGATTGTCAATGTCAAAATGTTTGAGATGACCAATCAAATCAAAGTAGGCAGGCTCACAGTAGCTGCTGAGAACACACACACACACACACACACACACACACACACACACACACACACACACACACACACACACACACACACACACACACACACACACACACACACACACACACACACACAAATGTTTTTAAACAAAGCACTATAAAAAAATAAAGATTGCTTAACTTGACTTCA
The DNA here is from genome assembly GCF_024679245.1 of Pseudorasbora parva. Lineage (NCBI taxonomy): Eukaryota > Metazoa > Chordata > Actinopteri > Cypriniformes > Gobionidae > Pseudorasbora > Pseudorasbora parva. The sequence goes on along the minus strand of NC_090188.1, from coordinate 34,740,603 downwards.
TTAGCTTAAACAAAATCAACCTGTTAGGGTCCACTATGTTACACATTGTGTTATTAAAATGTAAGTTATGTAGAAAAATTTCCTAAACCACATATGAACTTGAGCTTCTTTTTTTCTTCCCTGAAAACTCTACAAAATCTTTTTTTTTCTTAAAGTCACAAATCACCTTTAAACAATATGTTTCATACTTCCTTTACAACTATATGAAAGACCAACGCTTAACCTAACTGTACTGGTAAAAACACTTAATAGATGAAACTTTGGATTTAGAGAGTTGGATTATACTTGACAAGAACTGCCTTTTGTTTTTACCCAGCAATTTATGAATCACAATGACACATTTATAGATTGTCAAGTTATAAAAGACAGGCCAATCAAAAAAAAAGAAGTATTTTCTGTGGTTCTCGACAGGTTTGGTTGATGGTGTCAGTCAGGCTTTTATGTTAGACAGTCTTCGATCAGCTAGCAAAGCATTTTTGCGCTTCATGTGAATGTGACAATTTAGTTGGACTCCACTAGTGCATGTAGTGTTTCTCTGAAATTGATCATGGATTTTTTTCTGTCAAACAATGCTCAGATGACTTATTGAAACAATTTCTCCCTTATTATGAGTAGGTCTAAAAAAGGCTTGCAATGAGCTACATCTACAATATTAAACACTGAAAACTTGCTTCAGTCAAAAAGCTATAGGATGTTTTCAAGAATTTGCCATGATCCCAGTAGGCAAGCTGCAAATGAAAAGTAGGCCAGATTATTGTTCTGGATATATTTGGTTTAATGAACATAAGATTAATAGTTATAAGCTAAGTTGACATCCAAGTGTTTAGAGAAAATGATAAATGTGACATTTTGAATGTTGGCTTGACAAAGCCTTGTCTAAAAGTTTAAACCACTTAAAACTCCCTTGCATCCTTCGGTCCTTGTATCCTTTGAGTCCTTTGCAGTTTGAAGAGCAATGTGAAGTTTGAATGTTATATAAAAGCAGATATATAGTTTGTTTTAACTTGTTTGCTAGATAATGGCTGTGTAGCTACTTGCTATTATGTTTCACATGTTCACACCATCTGTAGATGCCACATTTGACAGCTTGAGACATGTCAGTGCGCCATCTTGGAATGGCCAGCGTGACATTACTGATAGTAACTGTCAAGGATGCCACAACATTGTGCAGCTTCTGGTTGGGAAACCTGCTTAGATTTAAGTAAATCATTAAGAAAATTGCCTTTAACCATCTAAACGTTCTGGCGCATTTTGCTCGATTTTTTTCCATATGACAGCCGAAACCACTTAAAATACTCCTTATTGGCCATACATATGAGTGCAAGAAACTGTTATAACCTATATATATTCTATTTGTATTTATGCACACTCACAATAACAACAAAAAATTGTGTTTATGTAAAATAAAGAAAATAAACAGGGTCCGCTTTCCGCAGTTTCTTTCTCCATGAGAAACGTTCTGAAAGATGTCTGATGAAAAACGTATAGCTTGAAATTTCTGATTTGAAAGAAAACTATTCTCATTTAAAACAAATATTCTCCAGCAATGTAATCCATATGAGACTAAAGAGATGTACAGTTTCTCACGGCTCAGCTCATTATTGTTAATGTGACCAAACACATACTTGCATTTTGAAGAACGACTTGATCTAGCCATGGATACAATTTCGGATGAGTCATTTAGATTTATATACGCTCATAGTCATCAATGAAGCTTGTGCTCGCAAATATTTTTCGGATGTAAATGTGTAAAATGTGCTGTATGCGCGATCAGTGAAGTGCACAAATGTGTAATGTGTTTGCGGTGCGCTATTTCTGTTAATGGGCCAAGACTAATTCGGTGTCCGTTGTTTTTTTTGTTTTTTTTTACCGTTGCTCTATGTGTTGTTTCATGTGTAAATCCACGTATGAACAACAGTTCAAAAGTTTTAGATTTTCATTCTAGTTTGGTTTTGGTTCAGGCTTCGGACATTAATACTCAGTGTTTTTTTCCCCCGTTGTGAGCGTACAGTATGAGCATTCACTTGGTCTCGTGTGAGCAAGTAGTTTTGCTTAGGCAGTATACACTCTTTTGCCCATTAACCTCTGCATTCTTGAGTCGTTCATCCCTTGCCTTACCTGACAATAAGTAACATTACAAATATTTTATATTTTGAATGTAATTTGTTTTATATATATATATATATATATATATATATATATATATATATATATATATATATATATATATATATATATATATATATATAATTTCTGATAGCTGTGCATATATGAGCATTTAAGTTTTTACTCTATATGAGCATATCAGGATATTTTATATATGAGACCTATATGTCAAAATATGTATTATACATAAATAACAGTGATGCACAGGTTGATCCAACATGAGTGGAAGCCTGCGGTCAGTTACGAGTCATCCAAAAATATTTTTAATGATATTCGGGTCATGGTCGGTCAGGTCATTTGAAATAAAGATGCCAATTAAACCTTTTTAATATATATATATATATATATATATATATATATATATATATATATATATATATATAGATATATAGATAGATAGATAGATAGATAGATAGATAGATAGATAGATAGATAGATAGATAGAAAGACAGACAGACAGACAGACAGACAGACAGACAGACAGACAGACAGACAGACAGACAGACAGACAGACAGATAGATAGATAGATAGATAGATAGATAGATAGATAGATAGATAGATAGATAGATAGTGTGTGGTCAGATAGTTTTCCAATATATTTTCTAAAAATCACGGTGTAAAAACAAATTACATTCCCTTCAGTTTGATCTAAACATAATGTTTGTACCCTGCTGCTGTGGAATAAGGAGGTACACACTCTATAAAATCCCTGATCTCGCAAACTCTGTTTCTCACCCCATCTGTCTGTTTGAGACAGTTTGGGTTGTGTTTGGAAGCCTTTAAGATGCATTAGGGGTTTGCGTTTTCCAGCTTTTCATTAACGTTGTTATTTTACATATGCTAATGACATTACTGTTTTGAAGACAACTTTGAAAACTTGCAGATTGTTAAATTAGCATATGCATCTATTTAGGATACATTACATGGCATGAATGCCATTTGGATGTATTGTTCTTAGTTAGCCTTGCTTATATTGAATTTGGTTACTTTTTAATATAATTCATAGCATTGCATCGCAGGGCTCTCTACTGCCTAACATTAAAGCTCTTATTATGTCAGTGATAAATGGAATTCTCTGGAAATGCACTACACTGTAGATTATTTCTGCCTGCACTAGTGTCATTTATGACAATATGTTAAAGGTCTTGTTTTGAAATGGAATTTCTGAAATTGTGCATTGCTCTTAGGCTTCTAATAATTATGATAGTATGCGTGACTGATTTGTCAATAATGATTGTGGCTTGGGAACTAAGGAACATCCTGCAAAGGACAGCACTTATATCAACATATTTGGACACATTATGCATACATTATTCTTTCAATCCTTCATCAACGACACATTCAGAGAGATGCTGAATTGATGGGTAATTGTTTACATTGACAACATTCTAATGTACTCCAACTCACTCACTGAACACGTCACTCATGTCAGGGCTGTCCTCCAATGGTTAATCTCTCATCAACTGTATGCTAAGGTATAGATGTGTGAATTTCACCAGACTGCAACATCCTTCTTGGGCTATATCATTAGTATCAGTGGGAGAAGCCATGGATAACGAAAAGGTGCATCTGGCCTCAACCCACAACTAGAAAAGAATTATAACATTTCCTAGGATTCGTCAACTTTTACCGACTTTTTATCAGAAAATTCATAGTGTTAATTTTGTAACCTATTTTGAATTTAGTCTCAGTCTTGTTCTAAATGTCCTTGGTAGTTTTGGTCATTCACATATCTTTAAGTTTTAGTCGACTAAAAGTCTTGTCATTTTTGTCTAGTTTGAGATTTCCTTGGCCAGAGTGAGAGCGTGACGCGTGACAGTTGGTTGTTTTCTGCTCCATGTAGTTTCGTGTTGCAGCTACAGGATGGCAGGCAGCAACAGAAGACTGGGACAAGACATGTACTTGAGCAACAGTGCAAACGCATTCGGAATATTTTCAAGGCATAACAGCTCTGTTCTTGTGATGAAAAAGTAGAGGCGATTGTAGACGAAAATGAAGAGAGATTTTATCTTAGTTTTTATTTTATGCAAAACATTTAAATCTCTTCCTTTTTCGTCAAAAAATAATGCATGTTAATAGTCTTAGTCAGCGTTTTTGGACATTGGTCTTGTCATTGTCTCATCTTAGTCATGGAAAAAAGTTGTTGTCGAACATATTTCGTCTCGTCTTGTCTGACGAAGTTAACATTACAAATTCAGCACAGTCGCTGTTCCACTGACTTCCTTGTTAAGGGGAGGGAACAACATGCTCTGTTGGTCACTGTCAGGGCAGTCCTTCAAAGAAATAAAACTTTTTGGTCTTAGCTCCCTTCTGCTACTTCACCGCCCTAACCCCAATATCCCATTCATAGTTAGCCGAATCTTCCAACTCTGGTATCGGAGCCTTTCTCTCCCAACGCTCGTCCTATTATTCTTGTAAACTCTCTTTGGCTGAGCGAAATTATGATATAGGCAATCGATAACTAGGCTACTAGCTATTACTGTAAGGTTGCCAGAATAATAATCTTACACGGTGTGTTAATAGGCCAGAGAAGAACTGGCACCCCGACTGAGTCTGGTTTCTCCCAAGGTTTATTTTTCTCCATCATGCCCCGATGGAGTTTTGGTTCCTTGCCACTGTCGCCTTTGGCTTGGCTTGCTCAGTTGGGGACACTAAAAATATGATTAAAGTTATTCAACTTATTATACAAATAAAATGTATGAATTAGGTCTTATTTAATTCTATAAATTATAATACTGATCTGCCAACATTGTCGCTATATGATAAATTAAAATAAGCTGATAACATCACTGTTTTCTCCATTACGACTGTACAGCCAAATCTAATTTTGTCGCAATATTATCCTGTTTGACACTGTGAAGCTGCTTTGACACAATCGTGATAGTAAAAGCGCTATATAAATAAAGTTGATTGATTGATTGATTGATTAAGGCAGCAAGAGGAGTGGTGGAATTGGCTGGAAGGGACAAGACATCCTTTTGTCATTCTGACAGACCATTGCAATCTCGAATATCTTCGCTCTACCAAAGGACTAAACCCAAGACAGGCGAAGTGGGCCCTGTTATGAATTTACCGTCAATTCATGTTATGACTTTACCGTCACTTACCACCCTGGTACAAAGAAACGTTAAATCTGATGCTCTGTTAAGACAGTCCACAGAATCATTCCAACATCTCTTATTCTAGCTCCTGTGGAGTAGGACATCCTCACCAAAATTACTCAAGATCCATTCTCCCAGACTAGTGGAGAACTATGCAGGCAAACACCATCAAACTGAATGCTTAAATCCGGAAATTACTCAATTTGTAAGGATGTACTGCCTTCAGAACCAAATCAACTGGAGCTGAATAATCTTAAAACTCCCTCTGCAAATACACCACTGGTCTTACTTATTTCCAATGAATTCTGGGATTTCAACTTCCTCTGTTTCTCTGGTCCGTCAAAGATTGGCTGCAAAGGAGTGAAGCGGTCTGGGAACAGGCTCATGTTTTCCTCCAAATGAGCAGTGCGTAGGCAAAAGGAACAAGCTGACTGGCATCGAAATTCTGACTCCAACTACCTTCCTGGTCAATGGGTATGACCCAGGCTCTTCTCCTCTGTCTACCATGCAAACATCTCAGTCCCATATCATATTGTTTTCTATTACCTACTAATTACCATAGCTCTCCTTCTTTTCATGTGTCATTACTCAAACCCCGATGGAGGAGGAGGATGACACCTGGAAACCCAGCTGATCCTGGTAGAGGGCGAGGAGGAACTTGTGGATTCCACACAAAGAGAACTTCTACTCCAATAGTTTGTGGACTGGGAGGGGTATAGATAAGATTATAGATGATATAAGTGAAGCTATTAAATAATTTTCTCTGATCTTTGTCTGTGGTCTGTTTCTACTTGTCTGAATCTTTGTTCATGTCTTGAGATTTTAACCTCAGAACTTTGTCCAGCCTCCTGGATGTTCTGACCAATTATCATCTTTGGTTCAGAGGTGAATGTTTCTCCTCCTCTAACCATAAATTACATGTGATCAGTGGTCTCTTAACTTGCTGCTCTAAGCAGAACAGTTTAGACATTATTACTATTATAAGAATACAATACATTTTACACAGATTTCATGTCATATTCTGAGTTATGAACAGACGACCATGCTGGTAGGAAACAATAAAACAGTTTCAATCACCCATTCAACAGTTATTAACAATTTCATGACTTAGGTGTGATCTACACTCTCAGAAAAAATGGTACAGAGCTGTCACTGGGGCGGTACCCTAAGGTACAAAAGTGAAAAGGTACATCTTTGTACCTTACTCACCCCTAAATGGTACATATAAGTACCTTAAAGGTACATAGTAGTACTTTAAAGGTACATATTAGTACATTTTCAGTTTTGTACCTTAGGGTACCACCCCAGTGACAGCAGTGTACCTTTTTTTTCTGAGAGTGTAAGCATAATAGTCGAATATGTAGGTTGTGATATAGGATCATGAAGTTGAATAGCCTGACAAGCCAGACCCACATCAAGATATTTGGTCTGGAAACTCTAGACAGGGCTCAATCCAAGGGGCGGGATAAACGGTTGTCTTTCAAACTCCCTCTGCACGCGATAGGATAGCGCTACACCAACCAGAGCAACGAAGGTGAAACAGAGCTTGTTGACAGATTAAACATTCACCGTATCTGGTCGGCTAATCTCCGAACACATCTTCCCTTTTTAAGAATGACTTCAGTGCCGTTCTTTGTTCTTTTCTCAGAGAAAAGCTTAACTCCAAGTCTTCCAGAGTCGCGGTCAAAGCTGATTCCAAAGACCTCCGCCGTTCGCCAGTTTCTGTGTTTACTAGAAGCACGCAAACGCAACTCGGCCATCGTCATTATGGCCCCGCCCACCGACTCTATACACGACGTGATTGGCCCGTCCAGATTGTGAGGAATACAGCTCAGAAGGGTATTGAGAGTTCCTAGACGACACTTGCAGATTAAATTTGCTGCCGCTAGGGTGCGTCTAGATTTCTAGGCTAGAAGTTGAACAATGTTTGATTATATGTCTCTGTGGGTTTCAGAGATTTCAGTCCTGAGGTCACTCAGAGGTCTTTAAGAAGAAGAAGAAGGTATGTTTTGTATATCTGTCTTGGGGATCAAACAAACTCTGGAGTTAACCCATGGTTTCCTTTGTATGAGTCATCTTCTGTCACCTTTTCAACCATTATTCTTGGGTTAACTGGCTAATGATTACATGTTCTACCTTTAGCTAGGAAGAACTCTTAAATGTGTGTATGGCAATACAAGTACTTTGCTGGTAGTTAGCTCATTAGTTAGCATGAATGGAGTCTCAAATGACAGATTTTCTGGTTTAGGTTCCTGCATTTTGATTTGGAGTTCCTATGGAATTCTGTTTCTTGGCCAGTCTGAAAGAGTCCTTGTGTGTGTGTGTGTGTGTGTGTGTGTGTGTGTGTGTGTGTGTGTGTGTGTGTGTGTGTGTGTGTGTGTGTGTGTGTGTGTGTGTGTGTGTGTGTGTGCATGTGCGTGTGCGTGTGTAAGAGAGAGCTATCACTGGGCTACACACCTGCAACAGTAATAGGTTTTCCTAAGTTGGTCAAAACTTGTAGTCCTTAGGATAATAGAATAATATTTTAAGGATTAAATTAATAATATCTTAAGTTATTCAGTCAATAAATAACTAATTACAAAAATAACTGAAACAATCTTGTGGCAAGAAATGTAAAAAAAAAATCAAAGTTGAGTTAACAAATATGACAAAATGTCTTAGTTCCCTTTCAGTCAGTACACTATGAGTTACGTCAGTACTGACGAAATGGGGGTTTCGCTTAAAAAAGCCAGCTGCCTTCAAGCTCAATCAAAATGATTGAATGACATTAAAATGTCATGGGTCTGTGGAATTTGCCCCGCCCCACTGCGTGGGTATAAACAGCGTTGCATAGCAGTCACGCATTTATGTTTCTGATTCGGAGACGAGTTCTACTTGCCTTCCTAAGCGTTGTATATCTCTTCAAGACGAGTGTCTCCCCAGAGTGTTGGTGATATGGCGCATTTCAGCGAGTCCTGCATTCCTTTCGATCTGTGCAGTGGTCGGTATAGATCTGTGTGTTCTTCCTGGGCGTCTCAGCACTCTGCCTGAGTAAAACTCCTGTCTGGTCATTTCTGACCGAAAAATTTTCTGTTTTAAAATGTTAAAAATCACAGCTTTATCGAATGATATGAAACTTGGTGATTTTTTTTGCATTATGTAAACACAAAAAAATTGGGGTCATGATTCGAGCATGCTAATTGGTCATAAAAAAAGCAGCGTTCAGCGGTCTTCTTTCATAAATGACCAACTATAGGAAATTAATGAAATTGGCAAAAACACAAAATTCTCTGAATATTTGTGTGTACAATCTACAAATCGGCCACAATACTGAAAAAAGTACACAGCAGTAAAGGGGTGACACTCTAAAACATCAAGAGTGTGATATTGACACATTCACTCACACACACACACACACACACGCACACTTATACACACCAACTGAACCTATGAACCACATTTAGAATTTTTAAAAAAGTCAAAGCACATTCCACTAGGAGCCTAGCTGCCTCTTTGGCTTTAGTGTGTGGTGCCTCGCTGACAGACATTGTAGAGCTGCAGGCTGGGCAACACCCAATACATTCGCCAGGTTTTATAATCTGCGACTGGAGCTTGTGTCCTCTTGTATAATTGCCCAAAATGGCCAGCGACTGGACACACGCTGGAGTCTTCGCTTGCTGCGCCATTTCACTCCACGGACTAGATACTGAAGCTTATTTGCTCAGGTGAGTCTCCCCAAAGGCCCTGAGTTCCTCCAGCACTGTTGATGCCGGCACCAGAGTGCATGCCCGAATGGTCCCAGCCCTCGTGTCAGGCTAGGTGCCCATGTGCACGGTTCCCCTGTAGGCCAACCGTCACATGTGAATTCTCCATGGTAAGTCTCCTTGAGCGTGTCTTCCCTTGGCAAGACAGAGTACATATTTAGTACATATTTAGTACATATTGACGTTACATATGTAGCCCTCGTTCCCTGAAGGTTACTGAAGGAATGGGGATTTCACTTAGAAGCCAGATGCCTTTGAGATCTACAAAATTAGCCAACTCCATGAAAATGCCATGGGTCAGTGGAATTAGCATATAGCAAATTCGCCCCAAAGTGTGGGTATTTAAGGTGTTGTGTTGCACTCTTGCATTATGTTTACCTGTTGAGGAGCTGAGGCTGAGTGCCCCGATTGTACCAGCAGTAGGTGGTTGTGACATGGGGATGTAACATCTCTGTTCCCTTCCTTCAGGGAACGAGTGTGTGGCAAGCAGCAAGGCGAGGAACCATGAGCTCGGGCCGGTGACGAGAGCTAATGAGCGCCAGCTGCACACCACAACGGTCTCATCTCAAGGAGGAGTGATGGGAGCATAAAAGGAGGAGCGACGACAGTGCAAGGCGAGAGAGGACCAGGCCTGGATTTTATGTTGTGTTTTGTTTATGATTTATGATGAGCAGGCAGGTGTCCGTGAGGGGCTGCCCATGTTATTTTTGTTTTGTTTGTTTATTTATTTTTGATTAAAATATTTTAAATGTTTGCCGGTTCCCACCTACGTCCTTCCATTATGTACAAACTTCATCAGAGGGAGTGGAGGAGTTGCCGCCACTTGCTGCAAGCCGGAGCCTTCTGCCGTCCGTCATTTAGGGGAGGAGCAGGGAGTGCGGGACTCTCTGCCGGCTCCCTCGGTAGAAGGAGCACTGCTGGCTTCAAGGGGGCGAAGGAGGATCGAGCCGTCCACCTAGCATCAAGTGCCATCACATGGCACCACAAGGAAGAGGCTTTTGGATGGCTGAGGGTTGAGCGGCGTTGTGTCCGGGAACTGGACCAGAATTTTTTTCTCATGCTCCTGGCTCTGTTTCTCTTGTCTCTCTGTCCTTACCCCAGGTACTGTGACCGCCAGAGTAGAGTACAGTCTCGCTAGTGCCCCCCGGCCTGCGAAGGCCATTAGAGGCATGTGGCAAGCAGCGAGGCGAGGGACTGTAAGAGCGGGCCAGTGATGAAAGCTTATGAGCGCCAGCTGAGTGCCACACCGGTCTCGTCTCACGGAGGAGTGATGGTAGCATAAAAGAAGAAAAAAGCAACGACAGTGCAAGAGGAGAGGGGATCAGAGTTTATCATGTGTGTGTGGACAGTCGTCCGTGAGGGGCTGTCCGCGTTATTTTCATTTTTTTGTTGTATTTTAAAGTATTTTAAATGTTTGCAGGTTCCCATCTCCTTCCTTCCCATTTCTACAAACTACATTACAGAGGGTTACATAAGTAACCTAACACGTTCCCTTTCAGTCAGTACACTAGGAGTTACATCAGTTACTGACGGAAAGGGGGTTCCCCATTCAATCTCGCCACAGCGGCTGTCTTCCAGCAACCTGCACTGACCTGAGCTCCCTGGGTAAAAGGGAAAAATAAAAGGGAAAATTATGTCATTATTCAAATGTTATTTCCAGTTGATCATTTATTATCTTTATTTCCAAAGATGATGTTCATCATTGCCCTTACATTCCCAACCCCACTCTTCACTGAGTGTATTTATTTATTTGAACATCACATCTGTTAAGAAAACTCTCATAATACTGTATACTAACAGTATATTAATAATGAAGTAATATTCTAATAATTTTCATTGTGCAAACTTGCATGCTTCAAAAATCAATTCAGAGATGAGACAGTAGCATGTCCATGGCCTGAAAAATTAACTTCAGCTTTAAATATGATGCACTCAACAACATATGCAGATTTTCCTCCCAGAGACAATAATTGCATTATTACTCTGAGTGCTTTATTACTTTCATTAAGCTCATTTCCCTTATGATGTATAAAGGAAAGCTTTTTATTGTGAATACATCCGCTGTTGATTAGTGAATTTTATACACTTATCAGAAATAAGAACTGAGTTTAGATAAGCAGCTCAGGATGGTAAAGGAGGAAAGAAAATGAATACCAGACAGTTTAAGGAAATTAAGTTGAACTGAAATTGAAACATCGGGGTTATGTTCGGCAAATGTGAGTCGCGGTCTTGACAGGGAATGTTTGAGCTATACGGAGTTGAAGAGCAGTGCATAATGAGTTATCCTGTGAGCGATGTCACGTCATCTGGAGCAGGTTTTCCCTCAGTGTGGAGATAAAAAGGAGTTGTTTGGGCCTGTGGATATGAGACATTTGGTTCTCCATTGTTTTAGCTCAGTGCCTGCCATAATTCTGCAGCACAGTGTAACAATACAGAGGATTAGGGAATGTGGGTCGTCTCCATCAGTTAGGCTGCACTGCGGAGCCCTCGGAGAGCGAGAGAGACAGCTCCAGAGACGCAGAGAGTGGGAAAGCAGTATAGACAGTGAAATCTGCAGTTAGATATCCAAAACAAAGCCCCCACTAAAACTGGATACAAAGGTTGCATTATATAACACCGATCAGTGTGCACATTGTTTCTGAGCTCACGGAGTGGGCTGCCATAAAAATACATCACACACACATTATGCTTTTTGGGAGGATGCAGACAGAATTGTTCAGGAATAACTTGGCAGTGAACCAACTTTAGATTGTTATGGTTCAATGTAGAAATTCAGTCACATTCTGGCATTTTTTTCTAAGATATTTAAGAAAAATGCAGGGTTTCAAGTCAGCAGTATTTCGATATGCAGGCCTTCCCTGTATTACTAATGAAAACAAAAACCTAAAAAAAACAAAAAACAAACACACATACCAAACAGCGAAATCTCAGGCAACCTTATCTTGTTCTTTTAAAATAAGATTAAATGCATGCAAATGAACAAAACTTTCATGATGATGAAGAACTGGAATGTCCTGTGAGTGTGGCTGCGATGGAGATGATAATCAAAAAACCAAACAGATGTTTTTTTTTAGCTTTTGGCAGAGTATCTGGACCAAAGAACAGGCTCCGCCCTCTTCTGGACAGTGGGTAGGGGAGTAGCAGCTCATTTGCATTTAAAGATACATTTATGAAAAGTGCAAGTTTTACCTTCCACTCAATTTTACAACATTGTTACAACATTACAGAATTTACAGCATTGTATAATAAATGATATGTGGGTATGTTGAGCTGAAAATTTGCAGATATAATCTGGGGACAACCGAAACGTACATCCTCTAAAAACTGTATATTAGGCCCCATTTAAGTCCTACTAGGGTGTGTAAATAACAATTGCATTTAATACAAATTTAACTAATTGCATTTTATATAAATGTAAACTATTATAATCTAATCTGCTTTTGCGACTGTCCGACTCATTTAATTGCCAATCACTTGACTTCAGCATTCAGTATATACTCTGAACTCCATTTGACCATATCATAATTTATAACCTTTATTTTTTCACCCAAAACATATTTTGAAGCATCTTGGTGCAGGGCACAGGCCTTTTCTCTCAGTGCTTCATTTTTCATCTAAACTTCTCTCTTGCTCTTTCACTTTTTTTTAGCTGTTCTGTCCTTTGAGCAGAGAAAGCATCCCGATGCATTTTATGTCTGGTACACTGTGTGTTGAAACTGCTGTTGCAGTAGCTGTAGGATTTCTGACGGAAAGCTTGAAAGCTCACTGTGAAGTTTGTGTTGTGAATATGTGCTGGTCACCTCAGCCAGGCCTGTATTGGAACAAATTCTAAAAGATAAACAGACAATGGCTTTATCACAGAGCAGACAGACCTTCTGCAAGTTCTAGTGTGCCACATGTTCCCAACTCCCAGCATTGATTCGCGAGCAAAAGTTGACCATTTTCAAATAATTTTGCAGTGGTGAACCAGGAAACATTGCTAAATAATACTTGACTATTTATTTAAAGGCTTGCAAGATTAGACACCATTGTCTCCTTTGTTTATGCATCAGAATTTTTGTGAAATATTTACAGGTAAGTATTCTTAGACATATAAGTAGAATGTACAAATGGACATGCTGATAGCATCTAAAATGTTAGTATTATGTACTAACAACTGTATGTATTTTAGACACTCTCAGTATGGTAAGTTTTAGGTCTGTGCAAACATAAGTAGGGTTAAGTTGTAACACAAGTTGTAACACACATGGTTTAAAACATTCTACTCATACCAGGGTGATGAAACTTAGTGACTTAAATAGTAGGTGCCAGATCAACATTATGAAGACAAAAAAATGCACAAAAAAAATTAAAATATCTTTGGGAGATATCACTGATCATTTATTTAATAATAGCAAAAGTAAATTTCTTTTTGATTTACGCAGGTGAGGCATGTTGTACTGCGATATAATGGGCCCTTATTAGAACTGTTTCATTATATTCTATACGTTTATGATTTCTATTGAGAAACCATGAGAAAAGGGTGAATGAAGACTGAGAGTCATTGTTCAAAAATTATGGACTATGCTGTATAGTTGTGTTTTGCAGTATGTTTATTGTCAAACTCTCACATGTGTTTTGTCAATCTCTCACATGTTTATTGTCAACCTCTCGCATGTTTGTACCCCATGGGGCATGTTGTCACATTTTACTTACTGAAATGCATTCATTTCACACAGTCCCTTAACTAATTAAAACAACAACAACAACAACAACAACAAAAAACAAAACACATAATTTATGTTCAAATTAATGTTTACTACTTTAAAAAGTCAGAAATCTCCACTGTTGCCCAAGCACAGAGAACAAAAGTGACCACACACATTTTAATATTAAAATATTAAAATCTATGAAACACAACATCACAAACTTTAATTCCAAGTAAAAATATACTCCAAATATATAATGAAAAATAAACAAATACTTTGTTTATTACAAAATATTGAGGTATATTCAAATCTATGTGTAATTCTATGTGGCATTGATTCAACAAGCTGCTGAAAGCATTCTTTAGAAATGTTGGCCCATATTGATAGGATAGCGTCTTGCCGTTGATGGAGATTTGTGGGATGCACATCCAGGGCACGAAGCCCCCGTTCCACCACATCCCAAAGATGCTCTATTGGGTTGAGATCTGGTGACTGTGGGGGGTATTTTAGTACAGTGAACTCATTGTCATGTTCAAGAAACCAATTTGAAATGATTCAACCTTTATGACATGGTGCATTATCCTGCTGGAAGTAGCCATCATAGGATGGGTACATGCTGGTCATAAAGGGATAGGTAGGCCGTGGCATTTAAACAATGCTCAATTGGCACTAAGGGGCCTAAAGTGTGCCAAAAAACATCCCTCACACCATTACACCACCACCACCAGCCTGCACAGTAGTACCAAGGCATGATGGATCCATGTTCTCATTCTGTTTACGCCAAATTCAGACTCTATCATCTGAATGTCTCAACAGAAATCGAGACTGATCAAAACAGGCAACATTTTTCCAGTCTTCAACTGTCCAATTTTGGTGAGCTTGTGCAAATTGTAGACTCTTTTTCCTATTTGTAGTGGAGATTTGTATCTTCTGCTGTTGTAGCCCATCCGCCTCAAGGTTGTGCGTTTTGGCTTCACAAATGCTTTGCTGCATACCTCGTTGTAACAAGTGGTTATTTCAGTCAAAAGCTGCATTTCCACCACAGGAACTTTACCCAGGAAACAGGAACTTTGGGGTGGTATTCTGTGTGTTTTGACCGCAGTAACCAGGTTCTAAATGAAGTTCCGGGTAAATATTTCCACATCCAAACGGACCTGCTGTCACATGCCTGTCATGTCTTGTGTGCACATGTGGGTTTTGTCAGTATGGCCTTTGTGCTTCTGTCATTGTCTGATCCCTCCCCCCTTGTTATCTAATTAGTGTTTGATTTCTCTCACCTGTGTTTACTCGTTCCCTGCCTCATTTGTTCCCTGTTATAAGCTCCTGGTGTTTGTCGGTCTTTGTGGTATTGTTGTAATGTCTGCGTCTTCCGTCCTCCCCGTGATTCTGTTCTTTTATGTTTTTGAGTTTATGTTTTGATTATGTATTTTTGCCCCCTTGTGGGTTTTGTTTTGTATTTATGTTTCTTTTTGTTATAATAAATTACCATTTCTTTTGCACATGAGTCCTCACACCATTTTCCCTTGTCTGTGACGTGACAGAACGATACCACCATTAGAGGACTCAGCAAGATGGAAGGCTTCCTTTTCCCATCTCCCTGCCCCTCTGCTTCACGGATGGCAGGACGACGGCGCAAGCTCCCCCCCCTTCGGCAGGAGGGAACCAGCGTGAAGGAGTTTGCGCACCGGTTCGAATTTGCAGCAGAGGGGCTCAACATCAGCTCGACAGAGCTCAAGGACATCTTTAACAACGGACTAAATGAGCCTGTTAGCGCTTGGGAGATGGGAATGCTGGGGATTTTATCATTTTGGCAGTTTGTGGGATTTATGTACAATCGTGGTGGTGGAGGAGAGTTATGGAAGGATGGCCTTCCTCCGCTTGGTCCTCCTCCACTTATCCTCACAGACTGCCAGGTCCCCAGTCCTCCGATGACCCCTTTGGGGAGAGGGAGGAGGAAGAGAAGGAGGGCTCCTTCGGTGATGGATCAGGTAGTCCCAGTTCCAATGGATCGTATTCCGGTGGTCCCTGTGCCGGTGGTCCGTGTTCCGGTGAACTCAGTTCCAGTGGTTCGTATTCCGGTGGATCGTGTTCCAGTGGATTGTGTATCATTGGTCCCTGTTCCAGTGTCCTCGAGACGGTGGCGGAGGAGAAAGGCTTCCTCCACACCAGTTCCGTTGGTCCCTGTGCCGGTGGTCCCGGTGGATCGTGTTCCGGTGGTTCCAGTGCCGGTGGATCGTGTTCCGGTGGTCCCAGTGCCGGTGGATCGTGTTCCGGTGGTCCCTGTGCCGGTGGATCATGTTCCGGTGGTCCTTGTGCCGGTGGATCGTGTTCCGGTGGTCCCTTTGCCGGTGGTCCCTGTACCGGTGGGTCGTGTTTCAATGGACCCTGTTTTGCCCGTGCCGACCCGGCGCCCTGCTCTGCCCGCGCCGGCCCGCCGTCCAGCTCTCACCGCGCCTCCCAGGCGTCCAGCTCTCACCGCGCCTCCCAGGCGTCCAGCTCTCACCGCGCCTCCCAGGCGTCCAGCTCTCACCGCGCCTCCCAGGCGTCCTGCTCTCACCGCACCTCCCAGGTGTCCTGCTCTCACCGCTCCTCCCTGGTCTGTCTCGCCCTGGTCTGTCCCGCCCGTCCCGCCCTGGTCTGTCCCTCCCGTCCTGCCCTGGTCTGTCCCTCCCGTCCCGCCCTGGTCTGTCCCGCCCGTCCCTCCCTGGTCTGTCCCGCCCGTCCCTAGTGGAGCGTCTGGTAGCCACTCCTTAAGGAGGGGGTAATGTCACATGCCTGTCCTGTCTTGTGTGCACATGTGGGTTTTGTCAGTATGGCCTTTGTGCTTCTGTCATTGTCTGATCCCTCCCCCCTTGTTATATAATTAGTGTTTGATTTCTCCCACCTGTGTTTCCTCGTTCCCTGCCTCATTTGTTCCCTGTTATAAGCTCCTAGTGTTTGTCAGTCTTTGTGGTATCGTTGTAATGTCTGCGTCTTCCGTCCTCCCCGTGATTCTGTTCTTTTATGTTTTTGAGTTTATGTTTTGATTATGTATTTTTGCCCCCTTGTGGGTTTTGTTTTGTATTTATGTTTCTTTTTGTTATAATAAATTACCACTTCTTTTGCACATGAGTCCTCACACCATTTTCCCTTGTCTGTGACGTGACACCTGCTCGTGAGGTAGTACTTTTTCAAAGTTCAGGAACTTTCAACGGCGGGACTTGAGCGCTGAACATGCTGATTGGTTGAGCTCACGCAGCCTTTAATTTCAACCGGCATTTTTAAAAGTCTTTTGCGAGGTTCGTTCTGCATTCAGTTAATATCAGTCTTGCTCTCTGTCTGATGGCGTGCGTTTGTCTCAGCCATCTCCCGTTCAATGTCCGTAATAGCTGATAATAATATACATTGTCATTTTAAATCTAGCTTTACAAGCTTTCTGAATATGCTAGTGCTCTTTTCTGTCGTTGTTAATTACCTCTTTAGTAAACCAGCAAAAGCAGCACAGGTTGAATCTCTTCCATACATTTTTTAACAGTCTATTTTTCACCATGTAAATGACCTGACCGATTACTTTTAAGTGTGCGTCCTTACATGACGTGACAGCGCGCGCCGCGCTTATGTTGACAAGAGAGGAAAGTTCATTTTTCTGAGGGGTAAACTTTTTATTTTGTAAGTTATGAAGATAATGTTGGAATAATGACACAGTGTATATTGCCACAGGCAGTTTTTACTTTAAATGCGCCTGACAGAAGAATAATTTTTTTCTGAGATGATTATTACATTTTACAACAGATACATAGCTTATATAATGCTGTATTAGTCCTGGTGGCCGTTAAGAGTTGCTATGGCTACAGTTAACACATTCCAGCTGCTGGAGAAAACAGGGTTGACATTTTTGATGCGGCAGACAAACTGCATGTCACAAAATGATTGCGATTGAAAGTCATCACATGTAAACACCAGATTGGTTTAGATAACGTCTTATGTAAATAGTCCACTAAATCTTTCAATCGGAATGAAAAAAAAGTGTGCTTGTAAACATGGATATAGTATCGCGCAAAAAATATTACTGTCCGTCACTGACTTGGAGGAGCAGTCGCGCGCAGTCCTACATCACCGGACTAATTTGCCTAATCTTCACGGAACTTTAGATCGCGGTGGAAAAAGTTCCTGGTACAAAATGTTCTGGGTAATTTTGGTGGAGCTAAAGTTACTCTTCTATCAGCTTGAATCAGTCGGCCCATTCTCCTCTGACCTCTAGCATCCACAAGGCATTTTCGCCCCCACAGGACTGCCGCATACTGGATGTTTTTCCCTTTTTACACCATTCTTTGTAAACCCTAGAAATGGTTGTGAGTGAAAATCCCTGTAACTGAGCAGATTGTGAAATATTCAGACCAGCCTGTCTGTCACAACAACCATGCCATGCTCAAAATTGCTTAAATCACCTTTCTTTCCCATTCTGACATTCAGTTTGGAGTTCAGGAGATTGTCTTGACCAGGACCACACCCCTAAATGCATTGAAGCAACTGCCATGTTATTGGTTGATTAGATAATTGCATCAATGAGAAGTTGAACAGGTGTTCCTAATAATATATATATAAAGATTGAAAAGTTTTAACATGTTAATGTTAATTATATTGAATTAATCACATGCTATATATATTGCATGTGATTAATTCAATATAATTAACATTAAAATGTTAACTTTTTAATAAGCAAATAACACAAATGACTGAAGCATGTGTATTGTGCCAGTATGTTACACAGTTAGATCATCTTGGGAGTCAGTTAGCAGGAACTTACTGCACTGAGTATCTACAATGGCACAAGCACTTGCAACCATGTTATGTGGAAATGTCTATTCTATATTGTCTTCATATCATTCCAATCCAATATCAAGATGCAAAATCAAGGACAGTCACACTTTCACAGAGGACTCAGCTGTGTTCTGTTTTGAGGTCAAGCAGTCTCTGGTGGCCTAGCCTGAAGCCTGAGGTGGCTTTACTGCCACTTCCAATCAATGCAAACTTAATTTTCTTTTCAGAGCTTCAAAAATCTGTAGCATTGAGGACACGATATGTCTGTTGTCAATAATCTGACAACATTTGTGCTGGAGTAAAAAGTGACTGTTGACAGTAAGCTTTTTTACTGCTTTCAGTGGAACTATTTTCTTTTCAGTGCGACATCTGTAATATGTGCTGACACTCTCAGCATGCTGATGCTATTTTCTGTGTAGAGTAAGTGGACCATATTTAAAGTTGGACAACACATAGCTGTCACAGAACTGAAACTGTAATGGATTTAGCATTGTGCAGGAAACTTTCCTTTGAGATTTTGGTCCATGCTGATTTGTTAGCTTGCTCCTTACTCTGTAGTCGCAGTAGTTTGGCATGTTCATGCTGCGAGGTGCTGTCTTGGTTATACTGGGGTAAACTGAAATCGCTGTCATGTTTGTGGAATGAGCTTTAGAGAAATGTGTCTCACTTGGTTTGGCTTCAGGATGGAAATTTTACATCTAACATCAATTGGCGAGCCTACACAGTGCCAAAATGGTTTATTCCACAAAAGTAAAACAAAAAGTTCTTAAATTAAAACAGTATATTAGGCTTATATTAGCACACAACACAAATACATAACATATGCCATACGAATAGGAAAACTAACCGATTAGTGAAGCTGACAATTTTTTTCAGAATTCTGATTTTTAGAAATGTGTAAAAAAACCTTCCTTTTTTATTCAATACCCAGTTTTAAAGTCAGCAACAACAGCAAAACATGTTTTGTTGTGATTACATCTATACATGTGGCATTCAAATGATAAAACATTTATTTTAGATGTTTATTATAGAACATTTACAATGCCACTTCAAAACTGACAGTCTTTACTTTTACAAACCCGAATCCAAAAAAGTTGGGACACTGTAAACATTGTGAAAAAAGGAATGCAATAATTTACAAATCTCATGAACTTTTATTTACAATATAATATAGGTAACATATCAAAGTTGAAAGTAAGACATTTTGAAATGTCATGCCAAATATTGGCTCATTTTGGATTTACTGAGAGCTACATATTCCAAAAACGTTGGGACAGAAAGCAGTAAGAGGCCAGAAAAGTTAAATGTACATATAAGGAACAGCTGGAGAATCAATTTGCAACTTATTAGGTCAATTGGCAACATGATTAGGTATACAACGAGCCTCTCAGAGTGGCAGTGTCTCTCAGAAGTCAAGATGGGCAGAGGATCACCAATTCCCCCAATGCTGCGGTGAAAAATAGTGAAGCAATATCAGAAAGGAGTTTCTCAGAAAAAAATTGCAAAGAGATTGAAGCTATCATCATCTACAGTGCATAATATCACCCAAAGATTTAGAGAATCTGGAACAATCTCTTTGGTGAGGGTCAAGGCCAGAAAAGCATACTTGATGCCCGTGATCTTAGGACCCTTAGACAGCACTGCATCACATACAGGAATGCTACTGTAATGGAAATCAAAATATGGGCTCAGGAATACTTCCAGAAAACTTTGTCGGTGAACACAATCCACTGTTAAAACTCTATAGGTCAAAAAAGAAGCCATATCTAAACATTATCCAGAAGCGCAGGCGTATTCTCTGGGCCAAGGCTCATTTAAAATGGACTGTGGCAAAGTGGAAAATTGTTCTGTGGTCAGACGAATCAAAATTTGAATTTCCTTTTGGAAAACTGGAACACCATGTAACCCGGACTAAAGAGGACAAGGACAACCCAAGTTGTTTTCAGCGCTCAATTCAGAAGCCTGCATATAGGGTTGCATGAGTGCGTGTGGCATGGGCAGCTTACAAATCGAGAAAGGCACTATCAGTGTTGAAACGTATATTCAAGTTCTATAACAACATATGCTCCCATCCAGACGTTGTCTCTTTCAGGGAAGACATTGCATTTTCCAACTTGACAATGCCAGACCACAAACGGCATCAATTAAAACATCATGGCTGTGTAGAAGAAGGATCTGGGTACTGAAATGGCCAGCCTGCAGTCCAGATCTTTCCCATAGAAAACATTTGGCACATAATAAAGAGGAAGAGTAAAAAAAGAAGACCTAAGACAGCTGAGCAACTAAAAGCCTGTATTAGACAAGAATGGGACAACATTCCTATTCCTAAACTTGAGCAACTTTCCTCCTCAGTACTTAGACGTTTGCAGACTGTTATACAAAGAAGAGGGGGTGCCACACAGTGGTAAACATGGCCTTGTCCCAACTTTTTTGAGATGTGTTGATGCCATGAAATTTAAAATCAACTTAATTTTCATATAAATTGATACATTTTCTCAGTTTAAATATTTGATATGTCATCTATGTTGTATTCTGAATAAAATATTGTAATTTTAAACTTCCACATCATTGCATTCTGTTTTTATTTACAATTTGTACAGTGTCCCAACTTTTACAAGACAGCAGAGATAGATTATATTTTTTGGCAAAAAAAAAAAAAAAAGATTTACCTGCTCATGGAGGTGTCTGGGTGGGCAATGTTAGGGATGCTGCATGTTCTGAAATGTGTTAATTTTTTGTGCCCATCTCTATTAACCTTTTGAGCGGTCCCACATGGGATTTTTATTTCTATGCCCATGAGAGTACAGACCCACATATGGGATTTAGTATGTTCAGTGATGTGACATAACTGCCAGATTCAAACAGTTCACCGGTCACTTACTTATTCCAGGAGAAGCTGATGAATATACATGCTGTAAATCCGATTGACAGGACTCTGAACTGCAGTCGGTGCATTTGATCAAACGGTTCAAACTTAGCAGCGCCCATCTCACATTATAGATCAAAATCAAGATCATTTACAAAGGTTTTTAGATGGCAAAACACACACACAATTGGATAATTAGATAGTTGATGACATGGTAAGCAATTTTGTCAATTTTTTTAATAAAAAAAAAAAAAAAAACGTAATAAAAGCGATACATATGTCATTCACCGCTATTTTGGTTGTGGTGAGTCACGTGATAAACATGACACATTGCCATAGAAACAATAAGGTGAAACGTTTTAAAATAACGTTGCCTTTAAAAAAAAGTGAAAATTGATTCCGGCCAACGCTGCAGGGTGAGTGAAGTTGATTTGGGCGATCGCGGTGGGTGAGACGGAGCGATCGGTAAAGCGGAGGGACGTCTTGAGGCGGATGAAACAGACTGGGCGAAGTGAGAACAAAGTACTGGGCTGAAGAAAACATGAGCTAAGTGTTTGAAGCATTCGTTGTTGAAACAACTGTGTTGATATGTATTGTTACTGCCTTGGGGAGATTGTTTACATTGAGAAGTCATTGGGAACGTATTGAAAAGAGGAAGGAGCGTGCTGAAAGATCGTGGTCTAGACGTTTTCATATGGTCATCCTCTGCACCGACCCTTTCTACTATCCAGGACTTATTTCCCGGCCCAACGTGGTGATCCTGACCCTAATTCACCGTAAGTGTGTGTGGAGTACAGTGAGTGAGTCTTCCTTTTGATGTGTGTCCACCTGAAGAATTATAGTGTTGTGCTGTGCAAACGTTGTCAGCGATCCCTCCTTAGGTCGAAGAGAAAGCCCTGTATCAGAGGAAGCACTAAAGCTGACATCTGTCTGACTACGGAGCTGTGAGTTGTATCTATCCAAGTGTACCGCCTGTATACTCACCTGTATGCCCAAAGCTAAGAGCCCAGTGTACCGCCTGTATACTCACCTGTATGCCCAAAGCTAAGAGCCCAGTGCACCGCCCGTATACTCACCTGTACGTCCAAAGCTAAGAGCCCAGTGTACTGTCCTGTATACTCACCTGCACGTCCAAAGCTAAGAGCCCAGTGTATGGTCCTGTATACTCACCTGTACGCCCAAAGCTAAGAGCCCAGTGTACCGCCTGTATACTCACCTGTATGCCCAAAGCTAAGAGCCCAGTGTACCGCCCGTATACTCACCTGTACGTCCGAAGCTAAGAGCCCAGTGTACTGTCCTGTATACTCACCTGCACGTCCAAAGCTAAGAGCCCAGTGTATGGTCCTGTATACTCACCTGTACGCCCAAAGCTAAGAGCCCAGTGTACCGCCTGTATACTCACCTGTACGTCCAAAGCTAAGAGCCCAGTGTACTGTCCTGTATACTCACCTGCACGTCCAAAGCTAAGAGCCCAGTGTACGGTCTTGTATACTCACCTGTACGTCTCAAGCTAAGAGCTCAGTGTACTGTCCTGTATACCCACCTGCATGTCCAAAGCAAGAGCCCAGTGTACGGTCCTGTATACTCATCTGTACGTCTCAAGCTAAGAGCCCAGTGTACTGTCCTGTATACTCACCTGCACGTCCAAAGCTAAGAGCCCAGTGTATGGTCCTGTAGACTCACCTGTACGCCCAAAGCTAAGAGCCCAGTGTACCGCCTGTATACTCACCTGTATGCCCAAAGCTAAGAGCCCAGTGTACCGCCTGTATACTCACCTGTATGCCCAAAGCCGAGAACCCAGTGTACCGCCTGCATAGTCACCTGCAAAACTCGGCTTGTACGAAGAAGAGAGAGAAGAGACCGGGAAGATCTGTCGAAAATCAGGAGCGACTCAGGAAACCAAGGCCCCAGTCCTGGAGGACTGGTGTTCCCCTTTTTAGTATCCCTCCCTCCCCTTTTTCATAAATCTCTTTTAAATTAATAAATATTGGTTCTTAACTTACCCGTCCTCGTCTGTCTGGTCATTGGGGTGTTTCTGGGACCTCCTCGGGGTGGAAACTAGGGGAGGAGCGGGACTCGCGCTAAGTGGCGGTCCGCTCCGGCCTGTGACATAAACAATAACAAATAGGCAGCATGATCCATCCAATTACATGACAGTCTCTATATAAAACGTCCTTCAGTTTAATTACATCACATCTCATTCATTTCTTTCTCAAACATGTTCATAACAAACATTTCAATAACTATTCCTTGATTTTAACTCAAGAACCTTCTTGTTAAACCCATTTTCACTCATCATCCCTTTCTACATATTTCCACATACTCAAACCTTTTTGTTTGCTATTTCTATCAAACCCAGTTTTCACTCATCATATTTAACTCAAACGAACATATAAAATAACTATAACCAAAGATTAAAAAAAAATGTAAACTAAAAAAGTTATAAAAAGAATGAAACGAAAATGCATAAGATAAGGTGCAATAAGTGGGATGTACAGTGGCACAATGCTCATTCAGTAAATGCGCAGCTAAACAGATGTGTTTTGAGTCTAGATTTGAATGCGGCTACTGTTGGAGCACATCTGATCTGTTCAGGAAGCTGATTCAACAGCGGCTGACATAATAGCTAAACTCAGACTCTCCTTGCTTTGAGTGAACTCTTGGTATTTCTAACTGACATGATCCTGCTTATCTAAAAACGGGCATACACTGTGCGAATTCAGACATTCGGAAAGTCGTGAGATATTGCAGATGCTACGAGTCATTTAATTTAATCATCGCATCAAATCAGCTGGTACACGGCACGACTGTTTACACCACGAGCTGGCCGCGATCACACAAGCTTTCGTGTTAAACACAGAGGCCGGAGCTTTCAATGTTGCTGCTATCTTCATCAGATACAAAAAAATAAAGAAAAAATGTGTGCAAATGATTTGTTGAAAAGCTGAGAACAGTAGCCATTCCTTTCAACCGAAACAACCAGAAGAAGAGTGAAGGGTGCTCGGGAGAGAGAGAAAGAGTGTGTGTGTGTGTGTGTGTGTGTGTGTGTGTGTGTGTGTGTGTGTGTGTGTGTGTGTGTGTGTGCGTGCATGTGTGAACTATGTATGTTTGCAGCCACTAAGCTAATAATACTCATAGATTGAGCCTATGTGATGTGCTTGTGCATGACTTGGCAATAGGGGACAGTCATATGCTGGTCGTATTTCCTCTCACACGGTGCGAGCCGTGACCATACGAGCATCCACGATGTCCACACGATTTCTCCCGAGAAAAAAAAAATCGTCTGCGAGTTCGTACGACAGCAAAAATCGCACCGTGTATGCCCACCTTAAGTGATCTATTGGGTTTGCATTTCCTCAACATATCTGCAACGTATTGAGGTCTCATGCCATTAAGCAATTTATAAACCAGTAACAGTACTTTAAAATATCATACATGTATCTGGAAGCCAGTATAAAAACCTGAGGACTGGTGTGATATGGTCATATTTTCTGGTTCTGCTCAGAATCCTGGCAGCAGCATTCTGTATGAGCTGCAGCTGTCAAATGTTGTTTTTGGGAAGGCCGGCGAGAAGACCATTACAATAGTCACTGCTGGTGATGAAAGCATGAACGAGTTTCTCTAAATCTTGCCTGGAAACAAATCATCTAATTCTTGCAATATTTTTTCAGATGCTTATTTAGTTAGTCCTTTAGCCTCAACATATGCGTTCACCTTGAGAATTTCATTCAAATGTAGTGTTTCAGTTTTGTTTTTGTTTAACTGAAGATAGTTTTGAAACATCCAATTGTTAACTTAATCAATACATATGCACAGGGAGTCAATGGGGCTGCATACCCATTAGGTGATAGTGCTAAACAGATATTGGTGTCGTCTGCATAGCCGTGGTAAGCAGTTTTGTTATTTTTCATTATTTGGCTCAGTGGCAGCATATACGGTTGAATAGAAGTGGATCTACCCTTGTTGGACTTATGGTTACCTATACTCACATAATAACCTCTCGCTTCTATGTATGACCTGAACCATTTGATGATCATTCCAGAAAGCCTGATCCAGTTTCCCACCCTGTCAAGTAGTATGTTCTGGTCAACAGTGTTGAATGCAGTACTGAGGTTGAGTAGTACCAGAATTGATGTTTTGCCTGTATCGGTATTAATTTATCTTTATGAGTGCACTCTCTGTGCAGTGATGTGGTCAGAAACCAGATTGAAGAATGTCATAGTATCCGTTTGAGCTTAAAAATTGGTTCAGTTGATTGAAAACAACTTTTTCAATGATCTTGCCTATAAAGAGGAGATTTGAGATTGGTCTGTAGTTGCTCAATATGGAGTTATCCAGATTTCTTTTTAAGAAGAGGCTTAACTATGGCGGTTTTAAGGGAGTTTGGAAAAGTCCCATAGAGAACTGAGGAGTTTACCACTTCTAGGTGCTTCTAAACAGTTAAACACACTTTTGAAAAAAGAAGTGGGGAGTGTGTCAAGGGCGCATGATGATGTTCTAAGGTGCTGTACTGTTTCTTCTAAAATTATGTCATCAATTGTTGTTGTCATCAGATATATGAGATACACACTCACCTAAGGATTATTAGGAACACCATACTAATACTGTGTTTGACCCCCTTTTCGCTTTAAGAACTGCTTTAATTCTATGTGGCATTGATTCAACAATCTGCTGAACGCATTCTTTAGAAATGTTGGTCCATATTGATAGGATAGCATCTTGCAGTTGATGGAGATTTGTGGGATGCACATCCAGAGCACGAAGCTCCCATTCCACCACATCCCAAAGATGCTCTATTGGATTGAGATCTGGTGACTGTGAGGGCCATGTGCAAATGTTTGCCTCTTTTTCCTATTTGTAGGGTAGATGAGTGTTACCTCAGTGGGGACTTCTGTTGTTGTAGCCCATCTGCCTCAAGGTTCTGTGTGTTGTGGCTTCACAAATGCTTTGCTGCATAACTCTGTTGTAACGGTTATTTCAGTCAAAGTTGCTCTTCTATCAGCTTGAATCAGTCGGCCCATTCTCCTCTGACCTCTAGCATCAACAAGGCATTTTCGCCCACAGTACTGCCGCATACTGGATGTTTTTGCCTTTTCACACCATTCTTTGTAAACCCTAGACATGTTTTGCGTGAAAATCCCAGTAACTGAGCAGGGTGGTGACCAAGAACCTGATGGTCACTCTGACAGAGCCCCAGCATTTCTCTGTGGAGAAAGGATAACTTTCCAGAAGAACAACCATCTCTGCAGGAGTCCACCAATCAAGCCTTTATGGTAGAAAGGCCGACAGCACATGACAGCCCCCCTAGAGTTTGCCAACAGGCACCTGAAGGACTCTCAGACCACAAGAAACTAAATTCTCTTTTCTAATGAAACAAAGATTGAACTCTTTGGCCTTAATGGCAAGTGTCATGTCTGGAGGAAACCAGGCACCTGGTCAGTACCAGTCCTACAGTGAAGCATGGTGGTGGCAGCATCATGCTGGATCTTTTCAATGGCAAGAACTTGGAGACAAGCAATGAAAACCTGCTCCAGACAGAGCTCTCTGGACCTCAGACTGGGGAAAATATCCATCTTCCAATAGAACAACGACCCTAAGCACAAAACCAAGATAATAAATGCTTGAAGCTGTAAATGGTGCCAAAAGTCAAGTCAAGCCAAGTCACCTTATTTATATAGTGCTTTTTACAATGCCAATGCCAACAGGAAAATAATGCAACAGAATTTGATTCGGCTGTACAGTCGTTCTGGTGGCAGTCTCTGGTGATTTAATCCATCTAATTTTAATTGTCATATAGTGTCAATGCGGGCAGGTCAATGATATTGTTGAAATGTAAGTGTCCTCGACATAGCAAACCAAAGAAGAGGGTGGCAAAGAACCAAAACTTCTCCTGGAGTATAATGCATTAAGAGCTCGCTCAAGAACTGGGGAGCTAAGCCATTTAGTAATTTGTAAGTAATTAGCAAGATTTTAAAAAGGCGCTTCAAGGTGCAACAGTGAAGTTGAAGGTGCAAGTATTGAGCAAAAGCTGTAATGCATATATATATATATATATATATATATATATATATATATATATATATATATATATATATATATATATATATTTAAATACATTTACAAATATTTCAAACTAACTTTTTTCATGTTATCATTATGGGGTATTATTTGGAGAATTTAGGAAAAATGTATTAGTTTAATCCAATTTGGAATATGGCTGTAACAACAAAATTTGGAAAAAGTGAAGCGTAATTTCTGGATGCACTGGATTCAAGTATGCTTTTTCAGACAAACTGGTAATGTTTTAGTTTAAGGTCCAATTCTCACTAGTTACTTAGTTATTAGCATCCATATTACTAGGATATTGACGGCCTGGCTAGAGTGACATTTTAATGACGAGGGCTGAATCAATTATACAATCCTATTTGGGGTTTTAAGGATCTAAAAATGAATTTCTAATTTTGTCTCAATAATTAAAATGACCTAAATTCTTCATGCTCAAGTTTTATTCACTGTATTAATGTGCATTTTTCAGTAACAAATCCGAGAATTTGATTATTCAGAGAGTTGTCATGATTAAACATAAATGGTGAGAGTTTTAATTACATGTTTTAATTAAATCCCTCTGTGTTAACTGCATGAAAATTATCTGTAGGTTGCAACAACAATCATAACAAGTTGCTCAGACCACTCATCCTACATTATGTGTGGTTGAACAACGGTGAGACCTCTTGTACACTTCTGGCAGGTTTAAAAATTGAGTTGCAACCACACAATTTATGGTTCATCAGTGTGAGTTAACACTCTGTGAACTGAATATGTACATCTTTATTTGTTGTCTTATTTTTGGTTACACACCATTATTTGGGCCATCATTTTATATAACCTCTCATGCATTGTGACAAGAGGGTGAAAACAAAAACAACATCGGTTTAGAAAACGCATTAACCTCAGGAAAGCTGGGCTTTGGAATGGAAGGCACCTAAAGATGATTTTGACACTGAGCCCCGCGGTGAGGTTGAGCTGTGATGCATAGCACACCTTCTCTAAGATGGGTAGCGTGTACTGTTATTCCGCCTCTGGGAGAAACACATTTTAGTGTCAGTCTTTTCAATGTTCACCGCAAGCTGAAGTTATGGAAATGTATTTCTAATTTCCGGCTTAAGTGATGTTAATATTTGCCCATGTCGGCAGGTTAATAACTGCATCAGCCACTTTTGCTGCACACAGGCCTCTTCACTGATACACTTGGCACACTCATTACCCCCTGTTTCACGCTTGAATGCTCTGTTTTTAAATCGAAGACAATGTTCAGTTCTTTGGACAGTGCAGTGGCATTCCAAGAATCTGTCCTTCAGACCTGCAAAGAAATACAGAAAATTGTATCAGGCTTCAGGCCCCTGAGGGGCATTTTTATTTGAACCACCTGCTTTATTGACCTTAAAACGCCTGATGACAAATAACTTTACAGTGGATGGGTTGCCCTGCAACTTACTCGTTTCATATCAAATCATATTTTTCATTTCTGGCCAACCAGCAGACACCAAACCAATAGAAAATGACAGAACATTATGCCGATGCTGGACAAGCATCTAAAAAAACAAAACAAAACAAACAAACAAACAAAAACCTTCAAACTAGCTACATTTATCTACCTATATCTTAGAGAAATCTGCTAGACAGTTCTTGGAAAAAATAGCATATTTCTTAAAGAAATTTGCTAGAGAGTTCATGGGGAAAAAAAGCTAAGCTATCATACTTATTACAATGCAATTTTTTTATATTTATGTATGTTGGAGACTAGCTTATCAAGATATCAACTTGTCACCTCAACTGAACATATGTTAGTACATTTATGTTGGATGTCTCATCTTATATATATATATATATATATATATATATATATATATATATATATATATATATATATATATATATATATATATATATATATACGTATTTTGGTATCCCAACCTGGAAGTTAGCATTTTACTTTTTTTTTACCGCAGAACTGACGCAGAAACTGACTGCGTCATTTTAACGCAGAAATGACGGCAAGCTTCACAATATCGCTTCAGTCGCATCGCAAAGTGGATCTCCACCGTTCACTGCTGTCAGGACTTTACCAAATCATACCAAAGAAGTGTGTTTTTGACAGAGCGGTCCCAGCGATAAAGGTTCGGTCCTGCTTTGGAAGCAGCCGGTGAGTAAAACTGCTTCAAATGTCTATGCTGTTGGCTCGTCACGTGAGTAAACATCAGTAAACTACACGATCTACAGCCCATATTTCTTTTATAAATATAATAAAACTAAAGACATTTCAGAGATATGAAGGATGCAATACTACTCTATAGGTACTCAAGATTGACATGAGATTGACTGAAACTGAGTGTTTCACCCCCCCTTTAAAATAAGCTGATAACATCACTGTTTTCTCCAGAACGACTGCACAGCCAAATCTAATTTTGATGCAATATTATCCTGTTTGACACTGTGAAGCTGCTTTGACACAATCACAATTGTAAAAGCGCTATATAAATAAAGTTGATTGATTGATTGATTGATTGATTGATTGATTCGAGCTTCGGAATTTGGCCCAAACCCAGAGTACCCCCATATGTAAGTGGTTTAGAACTAAAAAAAAGAGCAAAATGTGGAGAAGGGGTGGTAGAGGGATGCTGATAAATTGTAAACTGTCAACAAAATGGAGGTAAGACGGCTACATGTATACACCTCTTTGTTGATTAGCTGACTCCACCTGTGTCAATTATCGAATCATGCTCCTCCCGAACCTTGTTTAATAAAAACATCATTTGTGTGAGGCTCCTTGTTCACCTCTTTTACAGACTGCAGTGGGTGACTTGTTGTGTCGTAGTATCGCTTTTGAGTAATCCTCTTATTAAGGAGCTGTGCAGTGACTTACTGGGCATGTTTTGGTGCTGGCTCCAACAAATTAATAGAAATGGCTGATCGTGTCTGACGTGACAATAGGCGTTCCGCAGGGGAACCCAACGTTGGGTCACAGAAAATGTTTCTCAGGTTTAGAAGTTTAATCCCTTGTCCCACACCCCCCCATTTTGGCAAGTGGGGCATAAATAACATTCCCAAAATAAAAAGGTTGCTGCTCATAAGTCATTCAGAATAGATACAAATAACCAACGTATTTAAAACACCAAGACTTGAGAGTCCAAGACTTGTTATTAATATGGAGATACGCAATTTCAAATATAAAAACAAAACTAAATAAACATTCTAAGGATATACTTTTTAAAACACATAAAAATATGGTGTGGCTGTAGTGTAGAAACTTAGAAACACAATGAATGTTGTCTTGCTTCATTCAAATCTGAGGATGTTATCCCTAAAACTGATTTTTATTAAATGTTTTCTAAGACCATGCCGTATGAGTTTTCAGAGAAGGCTGATGCTAATAAAATATTGTCTTTTCCTGTCTTGACCCACTTGCACTCTATTGTCTGATGTGGTGAATTGCCCCATTCATGTTCCTCTTGTTCTCACTCAAAAAACCTTTCATACCTCTGCTGGAGACCTAATCTTCATTATTCTTTTGTTTTTATCAAGCAATTATTAGCCTTTATTCTGGCATTACATAGCTTGCCCATCTACTCCACTTTGATCCCATTATACCTTAACCCACCTATTAATTAATCAAGGTCATTTTTTATTTTTTTTAAAAAGCATTTTTTTGGGACCTTATGTTATTTCTTGTACCAATTTAGATATTATATAGAATAGCTCCTGGTGAGACAAGAGTGCATTGTGCATAACACAATTTAAAAGATTAATATTCCGCTTTTACACAACACTCACTCTGAACAAGCACCAAGTGTCTGTAATAATTTCTCATTTGGATTTAATTTGGATTTTTGAGTAATTTGGGGCCCTATTTTAATGATCTAAGCCCTATAATGTTAACATCTTTTACTGATCAAAATAATTTACTATCGTAATTGTGTAACAGTGTCATGAACTGTACAAGGTTCTAGTGGTTGTAGTTTTCATCCTCACCACCAGGGGGTCCTAGAGTGCTCCCTTGGTATGGTTAAAAGATGAGGAAGTAGTAGAGTAAGACAGAGGACAGCATGGTGTGCTTTGTGTTCCTTCTTGGCCTTGAAACATCCTTGTTGGGAAACCTAGTTGTTTGATGCTCAATTGTAAGTAATGTTTGATTATAACCACTGAATGATGTATATTGAATAACTTTATTTCATGCTTAATGTTATATGTGAAATTTAGTCATGAGGTAACTGTTATTATGCCTTGAGATTGTCGTGAACCCCATTTTAAGTGGGTTGATAGAATGAATGTTTGTATTTTCTTTTATAGAAGGATTCTTGATTATGGGCATTCTTTCCGTGTTCATCACCATGTGCTATGGGAATAATGTGGATGGGCTATCATTGAGGAAGAGACTGATGTGCCAAGGCATATGGGACATTTCTTACAATACATGTCTGAGCTTTAAGCTTCAAGTATAATCCTTGAGTATTTTCCTGCGGACGAGACTTTCTGTGATTTCTGTTTTGGGTTATTGATTGATTTGTATTTTTGTTTTGTTTGTTTGTAGTTTATTTAATTATTTGGAGAAGGTCTGTTCCAATAGGGGTTATTCAAGTATTATGTAAAAAGGGTCCATTGTCGTGTATTTGTACATCAAATGAACTTAATCAGCAAACGAGTTTGGAAAAGGAACTCTTTATTGATATAACCATGTGTGAAGTAATACAGTTGAATCCTCCTTCAAAATTTGTGTAGCTGTTTTCTTTGTTAGAGAGACAGAGGATCAGTTATAGATGGCGCCCGAACAGGGACAAAACTGTATTTATTCTTAACTACTTTGATGTGCAAAATAAGAAATGGAAGACTTAAATCCTGATGAGAGGGATGAGAGTATGCCCAACCCTGATTTTACAGCTGGTCCATTTGTGACTCGTAGAGAACCTGTTAAAGAACTCATACATACTTTAAGTGAGCTGTATATTAATTCTGAAGAGGATGATTCCGTTGTAGATGCAGATCCACAACCTCGCTCTACGACGCCCCTACCACCTGAAGAAAAGGAAGGAGATGATTTAAACTTATCCCTACAGGCAGCAATAGAGGAATTAAAAGGAAGAGTTGTTAACCTGGAGAAATGCAGTGCTGACTGTATTCAGGAGGTAAGCCAGTGCTGTTCTCAAGTAGATCTTGAGGTTCAGTGTGGGTCTCTGGAGGAAAAGCTGACATACCATATCGAGAGGGAGTGTGACAGAGTTAAAAAAATCTTAGAACTGAGTATACAAGATCTGGGAAAATCTATGGTTGACTGCTTAAAAAGGAGAGATCAGCAGATTGATAACAAGCTAAGGTCCTGGGTACCAGTAACATCCACTCCAGTTGTTACATCTGCTCCTGATCAGTACACACCCATTTCACGGCAAGGTGGAAGGAAGACCCATGCATCTCAGCCTTTTTCCGTCAACACTGAAACTGTACCTGCACCCACCTATTTGCCCCCTGTTAAAGTAGAGTTTCCCCATTTTGGAAGTGAAGCAGACACCGATCCTGTGTCTTTTATTGAACGATGTGAAGAATATTTGGCCATTCGACCTCTGAGTGACTCTGAAATTCTTGCTTCACTTACTTCAGTATTAAAGGGCACAGCGAAAGATTGGTGGTTGGCCGAGAAAAGAACGGTATTGACATGGCAACAGTTTAAAACAATCTTTCTCCGCTCATTTTTAAATGACGATTATGAGGCTGAGGCTGAAAGAAGGCTTCTGGAGAGGAAACAAGGGGCTAAGGAGAGTATACGTGATTTTGCATTCCATTATAGAGCGTTGTGCCTAAGATGGAAGAAGGACATGCATGAGAGAGAAATGGTGCAAGCCATACTAAGAAACTGCAATCCTCGTCTTGCGAGCCTGTTGCGAGGAACGGTGAGAGACGTCAGTGAATTGGTAAGGATAGGGACCCAAATCAAAAGAGATTTTGAGGAATCCAAACGATATTGGAACCATGCCAATTCTGAGATGCAGAAGAAAAGATCTCCTAGTGAGAAAGATACCATCCATAGGTCAACCCATGCTAATACCCGAGTAGTTCAGTCGGTTTCATTTCCCAGTCAGGCTGAGTTGAAAATGGTGACTTTACCCATATTACTAAGAGGTCGGTACTTTCAGGCAATGGTGGACACAGGGAGCACCCTGTCTCTGATTCAAGAGTCCTGTTGGAACCAGATAAAAGGACAAGACCAGTGGAACCCAAGCAAAGGACAGACATTCATGTTAGCCAATGGTCAGATGCATTCTTCCATGGGCATGTCTAACTGGGAATGTGAGCTGCAGGGGCAAAAGTTCAAACTGACATTGTATGTGCTGAGAGATTCAGATCTGACAGTACCAATAATTCTGGGTATGGATTTTTTAACTTCTGCTGGGGTTATGCTGGATTTCCGAAGGGCTCAGTATGGCATAATATCCCAAGAGGAAAGTGAAAGTGAGAAGTTTCCCCTTTTGCCATCTAAGTCATTTACCAACTATGTGGTTTCCTTTTATCTTGCTTTGCCTGGTAGAGAAATAACATCAGAAGTCTCATCAGCTGTTCGACAACTAGCCTTCAAAGCTGATACCACCTCAGAATTCCAGAGTCATTTGGAGAAGTTGATGAGTGAATGGCCTATGGTTTGCACGAATGAGGTAGGACACACTTCAGTAATCAAACACTGCATCAATACTGTAGATGAAGTTCCTCTCCGTAAGAGAGCATACCGTGTATCTGTGGCGAAACAACAATTCATTGACAAAGAGATTAAGGAGATGTTAGCCAATAACATAATTAGACCTTCAAACTCATCATGGGCTTCTCCTGTTGTTATTGTTCCTAAAAAAGATGGTGGATCTAGGTTTTGTGTAGACTTCCGCGGATTGAACTCAAAAACGTACTTGGATGCTTACCCGATGCCCCAAATCCAGGATATTTTGGGATCTTTACATGGCGCCAGAATTTTCAGCACTTTAGATCTCAAAAGTGGATATTGGCAGGTGGAGATGGAGCCAGAAAGCATGCCTAAAACTGCTTTTGTGACATCCTCAGGGCTATTTGAATTCTTGCGCCTACCATTCGGGCTTAAAAACGCTGCAGCTTCTTTTCAGCGTTTAATGGAATGTGTACTGAGAGAAATCAAGGGAAAATGCTGCTTTGTATACATTGACGATATTGTGGTATACTCAAAGGATGAGAGTGAGCACTTGTTGCACCTAAGTCAAATTTTCCAGTGCCTCAATCAAGCTGGTTTGACTTTAAACCTTAAAAAGTGCAATATGATGCAGAGGTCTTTAACTTTTCTAGGCCATGTGATCTCAGAGGAAGGCATTAAGACGGATCCTGCTAAGATAGCATCAGTGAGTCAGTTTCCAGTGCCTCAATCCTTGAAGGAGGTGCAACGGTTTTTAGGACTTGCTGGCTGGTATCACCGATTTGTACCACGATTTTCAGAGAAAGCAGCCTCTCTCCATGCTTTAAAGAAGAAAGGAGCCACTTGGGCTTGGACAGACGCCTGTCAAGAAGCATTTGAAACTATTAAGAATGATCTAACTCAAACTCCTGTCCTGATTTCTCCAGACTTTTCTAGGCTATTTAAGGTACAGACAGATGCGAGTGAGAAAGGACTGGGAGCAGTTTTGACTCAAGACATAGAAGGAGAAGAACACGTTGTTGCTTATGCTTCCCGTTTACTTCAGGGAGCTGAAAAAGCATACTCTGTGTCTGAGAAGGAGTGCTGTGCTGTTCTATGGGCTGTGGAGAAGTGGCGGCCTTATTTAGAGGGTAGACCCTTTGAAGTTATAACCGATCACTCAGCATTGACTTGGGTTTTTAATCACCCCAAACCCTCTTCAAGATTGACCCGGTGGGCTATACGGTTGCAGGAGTTTGAATTTACAGTTAAGTATCGGAAAGGACAATGCAATGTGGTCCCAGATACGTTATCCAGGAGTCTGGAAGACACTGCAAATTTGAACATGGTGAGGCAAATGAAGACTGCAAGTTCAACTGTAACACCCTCAAGCCTACTAGTGGATTGGGAGGAAATTGCGAAAGCTCAGCAAGAGGATGCTGAAATAAAGGAACTGACTGATAAGGCTCTCACGCAAACAGATATCAATCCCTTAAGAATCCATTATGTTGTAAGAAATGGGTTTTTATTTCGTAGTGTGCCAGATGGACAAGAGGGGCAGAAGTTTCAGCTGGTAGTGCCAGAAGGTTTGCGCAAAGAGTTCTTGAAATATGCCCACGACAATCCGTTGAGTGGTCACTTTGGGCGGCTCAAAACCCTTTTGAGATTGCTTGATATGGTGTACTGGCCCAGTTTACGCTCCGATGTTTGGAAGCACTGTAAAGAGTGTCAAGTGTGCCAGATGTACAAACCCTCAATCTCCAAGTTGTCTGGTTACTTGCAGAGTACCCCAGTGGTGGAGCCTGGATATATGATAGGTGTGGACCTAATGGGACCTTTTCCTAAGAGTCTCAGGCAAAATGAGCATCTTTTGGTGATAGTAGATTACTGCTCAAAATGGGTTGAGTTGTTTCCTCTACGGGTAGCCAAAGCCCCACAAATAGCTCACATTCTGGTAGATGAAATTTTCACTCGTTGGGGTACTCCAGTCTATTTGGTTTCTGACAGAGGAGCGCAATTTACCTCACACCTCTTGAATTTAGTATGCAAGCAATGGGGGGTAACTCAAAAACTTACCACTGCCAGTCATCCACAAACTAATTTCACAGAGCGCATCAACCGTACGCTCAAAACTATGATAGCCTCTTATGTCAACGAACATCATCGTCATTGGGATCGTTGGCTTGCAGAATTTAGGTTTGCCATAAATACAGCTTGGCAAGAATCCACTAGGTTTACACCTGCCGAAATCGCTTTAGGGCGAAAACTAAAAGGACCAGTAGAGCGAGCCCTGTCAAGTCCACCTGATCCCAGTAATCCTGCTTATGCAGTGCTGGAACGATATGAGAACCTGCTGAAGTCGGTGAAAGAGAATGTAGAGCAAGCTCAGAGGAAGCAAGGGCGCTATTATAACCTTCGTAGAAAACATGCTCAGTATCAGGTTGGAGATTTAATATGGGTGCGCTCTCATCCCTTGTCACGGGCCAGCGAAGGGTTTATGTCTAAGCTAGCTCCTAAGTGGAAGGGTCCAGCTAAAATTATAAAATGTTTGGGTCCAGTTAATTGTTCTGTTGCATTTTTGGATGACCCTGATCATTCAGACATCTTTCATGTACAGAACCTGAAGCCTTTCCATGGTTATGTCAAGCCTTCCAATGAGGAGAAGGGTATGTAACAGTGTCATGAACTGTACAAGGTTCTAGTGGTTGTAGTTTTCATCCTCACCACCAGGGGGTCCTAGAGTGCTCCCTTGGTATGGTTAAAAGATGAGGAAGTAGTAGAGTAAGACAGAGGACAGCATGGTGTGCTTTGTGTTCCTTCTTGGCCTTGAAACATCCTTGTTGGGAAACCTAGTTGTTTGATGCTCAATTGTAAGTAATGTTTGATTATAACCACTGAATGATGTATATTGAATAACTTTATTTCATGCTTAATGTTATATGTGAAATTTAGTCATGAGGTAACTGTTATTATGCCTTGAGATTGTCGTGAACCCCATTTTAAGTGGGTTGATAGAATGAATGTTTGTATTTTCTTTTATAGAAGGATTCTTGATTATGGGCATTCTTTCCGTGTTCATCACCATGTGCTATGGGAATAATGTGGATGGGCTATCATTGAGGAAGAGACTGATGTGCCAAGGCATATGGGACATTTCTTACAATACATGTCTGAGCTTTAAGCTTCAAGTATAATCCTTGAGTATTTTCCTGCGGACGAGACTTTCTGTGATTTCTGTTTTGGGTTATTGATTGATTTGTATTTTTGTTTTGTTTGTTTGTAGTTTATTTAATTATTTGGAGAAGGTCTGTTCCAATAGGGGTTATTCAAGTATTATGTAAAAAGGGTCCATTGTCGTGTATTTGTACATCAAATGAACTTAATCAGCAAACGAGTTTGGAAAAGGAACTCTTTATTGATATAACCATGTGTGAAGTAATACAGTTGAATCCTCCTTCAAAATTTGTGTAGCTGTTTTCTTTGTTAGAGAGACAGAGGATCAGTTATAATTGTGTGTTTATTAGCTTCTTGTTTTATGTGTAGACATGTTTATTTGGGTTTGTTTTTTCACAGAGCTCAGAACTAGTAAGAGTACAGGACAGTATCATCCAGAAGTCAGGAATTATGGTCAACCATATTAATGATTGACAACTCTCTGTATGACAAAATATTTTGCCAACGTGATAATAAATCAATATTTTCTCCCAATATGCAAACTTTTAGACTAAAAGCCCTAACGCGCACTGTTCAGGGCAGCTGTGTGAACAAATATATCGGAGCAGATGTGACTGAACATGAGTGTGTGTTTTTATTCTATTTTAAATATCATAAGTTACTGATTGTTACTTTTGCACTCCTGACATGTATTAAGAAATGAATATCACAGCAAATGAGGCAATCTCATACCAACCCTAGTCCACAAGCACATTGTAGTGATGGTTAACCTATTCGAACATATCTGTTACCACTGGAGAACTGGACAGGTCTCCACATCAAACTTGCTTATCCATAATTTTATGGAGCTTGCTTTGTCCACTGGTGCACACTGTCCCCAAACTGTTCGCACAAAGTTTGCACAAAGAAGAAGAGGATCGTATTAAGAAGAGGATCTATGACCTATGGAAGCATCTCTTTTAGTAGCTTAATCAGTATAAGGTTGAGCATGTTGTTGATTTTGATGATTTAAGGAGTTTAGGCAATTCTTCTTCGCATATAGCAGTGAATGAACGGAATCTTTCCTGAATGACACTACAATGTACTGCCTGATGCGATATGATTGCATAGTTATAATTTTCTTCCTAATATGATGTCTTGCATGTAAAGTAGTTCAAAAAGTCATTACAGCTGTGCTGTTTTCAAACCTCAGAAGTTAAAGCTTTAGTTCTTTTTAATTTGGCCACTGTTTCAAATAAATACCAAGAGTTGTGTTTGTTCCCTTTATCGAGGGAACTCGAGCTGCATCGAAACGCTAGGGGGAACGCCTCTGCGTGATGCGTCATGAAGCACTCGTGAAATCAGTCCAATAGCGGGGATACGTCATAGGCGGGTGACGCCATCGACCAGGAAGCTATAAAGCATACCCAGACCAAATAGTCACTAGCTTCTGTGCCGTCACAAAACGCTCTGTGTATATCGTATGTCCATTTATTGTGTGTGTTGTCTGAAAGTAAAAGAGAAAAGATATTGTGGCAAGCAGTCAGTTTAGGCGTTGTGTTACTCTCTACCCACGTTACATCACGGGTGGGGATACAC
Source organism: Pseudorasbora parva (assembly GCF_024679245.1). Taxonomy (NCBI): domain Eukaryota; kingdom Metazoa; phylum Chordata; class Actinopteri; order Cypriniformes; family Gobionidae; genus Pseudorasbora; species Pseudorasbora parva. The sequence goes on along the minus strand of NC_090188.1, from coordinate 34,701,810 downwards.
ATGACCTATGTGTGATGTGTTTGGGGCTCGATCATGCCCAGTCAGCTCTCGAGGGGGTTAGCTGTGAGCATTGTGAGAGACTCCAAATGCGCACATTAAGATCACGCCGGGCACTCTTCGAGGAGAGTGCTTTGGTGCGCGGTCCTCAGGGCTCGGGTCCCGCTGTTGCCGAGGCGCAGCGAAGGCTCGTGTCCTGGGGATCGCAGATGGATCTAGTGGCGGGGTTAGAGACGGGTGATTCCCTATCTCTGCCCTTACCCACTGGATCTCATGCCTCAGTTCGCGAGTTGGAAGCACGCTCTGCGGTTTCTTCCGCTCGCGCTGAGGCACAAGAACAGCAGCACTCCAGTTCCGAGAAACTGGATGTTGTTGTCACCACTACACACACATGCTCAGGAGGAGCTCTTGGAGGTTGTGACTCGCGCTGTGGCCAGATTGAGTTTAGACTGGCCGGCCGAGCGACAAGAGTCACAGCAGCATAGTAGACTGGACGAGCGGTTTTTGCCGTCATATTCACAACCTCCAAGGCGGGGCTTGCCTTTCTTCCCGGACCTCCACACCGAGGTGTGGAGGTCCTGGTCGAAGCTAGCTTCATTTAGGGTCTTCAACCCGGCGACATCTGAATATTCTAATATATTAGGTTTGAAGACCCATGGCGATGCCCCGGGTGGAAGAGACGCTTGCAAGCTATCTCTCCCCCGAGTCAGCATCGTCGCTGCGAGCCCCGCAGCTGCCCACCAAGCCGGTCAGAACAACGTCAGCTTTGGTGGGCAGGGCGCACTCAGCAGCAGGGCAGGCAGTCCCCTGTTTACATACGGTGGCCGTTCTGCAGGCATATCAAGCCGACCTGCTGGGGGACATAAATGAGGAAGACCTAGGTCAGCCGAGACCTTCCCGAGGTAGGGCAGACCTGAGAGCTGTCATTATTTCTAGGAAGGCCTCGGCTAAGAAGTCCTGACGCCAGAAGCTCAGGACTTCCGATGGCAGTCCCCTCCGGGAAAGTGCGGCTCGCCGAGGCACCCGCTCTCTCCCGGTGCCATCGGGGGGCCGGTCTGCCAACCCTGCCACCACTGGTGCTTCAGGGCGCGGCGGTCCCTGGCGAACGTATATCTCCATGTCCGCCCGGAAACGTAGCGGGGTGGGGATGTTCGCGCCCTCTCGGGAGGGCCCTTGGGCGGTCAGTTCGGTTGCTCCCTGCCGGGTATCCGTTACAGGACACCGAGGTGACCGCCCAGGGAAATCCAGAGACCAGCCTCGAGAGGCTGGTTCCCTTAATAGACTTTCTGGCAGCGTGGAAACTTCTGCCGAATGTCTCAGAATGGGTCCTGCTCACAGTAGAAAAAGGGTACAGAATTCAATTCGGGTCACACCCGCCCGTGTTCAGCGGGGTTAATCCTACGGTAGTAAGCCCCGCGCAGGCTCTGGTCATGGAACGAGAGGTACAGACTCTCCTGCGAAAAGAGGCTATAGAGAGAGTCGGGGTTTTACAGCCGGTACTTCATAGTTCCAAAGAAGGATGGAGGGTTAAGGCCTATTTTAGATCTGCGTCGACTAAACAGAGCAGTAAAGAAATTAAAATTCAAGATGCTCACGATAAAACAGATTGTGTGTCACATCAGGTCCGAGGACTGGTGCGTCACAATAGACCTAAAAGATGCTTACTTCCACATCTCCATCCTTCCGCAGCAAAATCAGGTTTGCTTTTGGGGGAGAAGCTTACCAATATCGAGTGCTGCCATTCGGCCTAGCTTTATCGCCCCGCACTTTCAAGAAGTGCGTGGATGCGGCTCTGGCTCTGTTGCGACTCCAGGTCATTCGCGTGCTCAATTACATTGACGATTGGCTGGCGTTAGCGCAGTCGAAACAGTTGGCGGTTCAGCATCGAGATGCTGTTCTTGCCCACATGAGAGTGCTGGGGCTAAGGTTGAATGGAAAGAAAAGTGTGTTGGCACCACAGCAGAGCATTACTTTTCTGGGGGTAGTGTGGGACACAAAAAAAATGTCAGCTCGGCTATCTCCTCCCAGGATAAAAACGATCCTGTACAGGTTCAGTACTTGAGTTCTTGCAAGAAAAAAATTCTCTGCAGGGTTATCCCCTTCGACTCTGAAGGTGTATGTGGTGGCTATATCAGCCTACCACACGCCTTTAGACAATGCATCAGTAGGGAAACACCCGTGGGTCACGCGTTTCATTCGTGGTACTTTGAGGCTCAGACCTGCGGCACGCTCGAGGGTGCCTACCTGGGACCTGGCCATAGTGTCAGAAAAGTTTCTTACAATAAAAACGGTATTTCTTCTGGCTATTTCATCCCTAAAGAGAGTAGGAGACCTACAGGCCTTATCAGTAGCACCCTCTTGCCTTGAGTTTGCACCTGGAATGGTGAAGGCATTTCTCTTCCCGAGGGAAGGGTATGTGCCCAAGGTCCCGACTAATATGCCAGGACCAGTAATGCTGCAGGCTTTCTGTCCTCCTCCTTTTCTTGATCAAGACCAAGAGAAGCTAAAACTGCTGTGTCCGATCAGAACCCTAGACACCTATGTCCACAGAGCTGCCCTGTGGCGAAAGTCAGAACAACTGTTCGTGTGTTTTGGGTCCCCGAGTAAGGGAAAACCGGCTTCGAAGCAGACACTTAGTAAGTGGATAGTCGAGGCTATTTCACTCGCTTACAAGTCGGCCGGACAGCCTTCACCGATGAGGGTCCGTGCTCACTCCACCAGGAGTATGGCTGCCTCTATGGCTCTTATATCAGGAGTTTCACTTTCAGAGGTGTGTGATGCGGCAGGGTGGTCCTCTCCGCATACGTTTGTGAGGTTCTAAAATCTAGATGTGGCCTCTACCCCAGGGTCCCGGGTGTTTCTGGGTTGAGCAGAATTCACACATACAGACATTTGGGACTCTGGCGACGTGGGCATTAAGTTCCCCTAGCGTTTTGATGCAGCTCGAGTTCGAGTTCGAGTATGTAACCATGGTTCCCTGAGAGGGAACGAGACGCTGCGTCGCTATGCCATACTCCCGGCATGTCTGTGATCGATTTGTTTGGCTTTTTCAGAAGCTAGTGACTGTTTGGTCCGGGTATGCTTTATAGCTTCCTGGTCGATGACGTCACCCGCCTATGACGTATCTCCCCGCTATTGGACTTATTTCACGAGTGCTTCATGACGAATCACGCAGAGGCATTCCCCCTAGCGTTTCGAGGCAGCGTCTCGTTCCCTCTCAGGGAACCATAGTTACATACGTAACCTGAGACGTTTTCTTATAAGAGAGTTGAACCGTTACCCTCGATTTCCGGTTTTGTTTGTTTTACTCTTAGCATTGTGCAACAAGTTTTACAGGAGCCGCCATAACATCATAACATCATAACGTGATAATATCATTTTAAGCACACTTAAATGTATCTAATATGATAAACAGAGCTGTATTACCTCATACTCATGACCGGAAAAGTGGAAATAGTATGGGCGCCTGGCAACTGTGTCCCATCCCATCATAATAAAAGTCTTGTTTCTCACGAGCTGTGTGTTTATATAACAATCGCTCCAACCGCCGTGCTCAGCTCCAACACTTGGTCCTGCTCTGCTTCATACTACAGTAACGTAAATAACTGGATCCATTAACATGATTTCTGCCCGAGTCCTATTTTGTCCCAAGATGCTGCACTCAAACTTGGCGTCATCAAACTACGCCTTTGTTTTGAAAAGGTGCCCTATAGCAGAAACGGAAAGTTGCATAGTGCACCTTTAAATCACTGACAGAGACACCCTCCTCTATCAGCCAATCACTGTGGTCATAGTTAGTAAAAGCGTGATGACATTATCCATAGCAATTAGGTCAACCCTTCCCTTACTCTTAGCTTAAGACTTAAGGCTAATAACTTTTACTGCCATTTAGGAGACGTAACTCATCTTACTCTTAGTGGTAAGATAAAACTTTTTGTGAATACGCCCCTGATTCTGAACGATGATCAAAACAGATGGACCATTGATTGAGACCATCAACTCCCCTAATGCTTGCACAGTCCTTTAGCTCACTCTGAGCCAAAATTTCCGTAACATTAGGCAGTTTTAATTTACGTATTTGATGTTTAATGAACACATTATTTATGCATCTGCTTATATATGATCGCTTGTTTTTAGCATCTTCTTCACCTGTGTTTTGATAAGAAGATTCAGTACTCATTCAGAAGATGAATTGTGCCCCTACCACATAACAGTGAAAAAAAAAAAAAAAACAGAAATCCAGAGATTTCCTAACATAGTTAATTTGATTTTCATATATTTAGTGTTCAGGTAAATTTTCTGAATTGTGTATGCTGCATTGTGTTTGTACTCAATAAGTGTAATCAAGCTTGTTAATTATCGGCCCCACTTTATATTTGGTGGCCTTAAGTACTATGTACTTAGATCAAAAAATAAATACAATATACTTACTGTGATGAAATTGTATTGCAAAAAACCTTTGCTGATATTGAGTTGTGATACGGGTAGAGTTAGGGACAGATGTGGTGGTGTGGGTCAGTTTAAGGGTAGGGTTAGGTGTAAGGGAAGTGCCAACTGTGTAATTACAAATGTAACTACAGAAATTAATTACAAATGTAATTACATGGAGGTATTTTTAAAAATGTAAGTACAATGTAAAAACATGTATGTACACAGTAAGTGCATTGTATCAAATGATTAATTAAATTGTTACTACATAGTAGTTAAAGGTGCACTATGCAACTTTCCGTCCACTGGAGGGCGCCTATTCTAAACGGCTCGCGAGTACCGGGACTTTTATTATGACGGGACGGGACACAGTCGCCGGGCGCCCGCACTTCCGCTTTTCAGGTCAGGTAAAAACAGCTATTTTTATCATATCAGATACATTTAAGGGGCCAAGGGCTTCGGCCATCCGTCCACTCTCTTCCCTGAACTGAAATGAAGTAGTGGGCTGTACTTTCCCCACAATTGACATCAGGTTCAAGTACGCCAGGTTGACTGGTGGTTATGTTGCCCGCATACCGCCTCCCATGGCCGACACTGGTATTACGATACCTGTCGGGCCGAGGCTAGTAATGCTACTGCTAATTAAGGTTGATATCTCTGCAGCACCATAACTTGACATTTTTTTAATGACATCATCTCCCTTATTTCTTCTCATTCTTTTGATGCGTGTAGGTCATTTTTGGGATATTTTTAACTCAATTTTTACACATGGCACATTTAAAGCCACCTAATATAAAGTGGGTCCAGTATTTTTTTTTTCTGTTAAAGGTTTTTCACCTTTCTTCTGTCACTGCCTCTTTGAGCTTATCAACATAATTCATTCAATATAAAAAGAAGAGTGGAATCCAGTTAAGGCCTCCATTGATGATGTGTCTCTCCCTTTAAAGCTCGGAAATTGTGCACAAAAAGAATAAGCTTGATAGGCAGGACCCAAGGAACATTGCCAAAGCATCCCACTGCATCCATTGGCTAGCCTTCTTCCCATAGTGCATCCTGGTGCCATGTGTTCCCAAAGGAAGTGACACACACGCACCTGACCCAGACATCCATATAATGTAAAAGAAAAAATGATTCATTAGACCAAGACACCTTATTCCATTGCTCTGTGGTCCAGTTCTGATGCTCATGTGCCTACTGTTAACCTATTCGGTGGTGGACGGGGGTCAGCATGGGCAACTTGACTGGTCTGCTATACGCGACAAACTGCGATGCTGATCAGTGTAATTATATGTGTGTGTGTGTGTGTGTGTGTGTATGTGTGTGTGTGTGTGTGTTAAAGGGGTGATAAAACACATTCTTTCAAAGGCCTGTTTGTGTTTGTGGGGTGCACTGTAACGTGTTCATGCTTCGTTTTTTAAAAATTGCATTATTTTTCATATAATTTACTATTATTTTACACTGCTCTGTCCCTTCTTGTAAAAACAGGCTCAGATTGGTTAGCTGGCCCAGCTGTGTTCTGCTTCGCTAACCACCTAGTTCATGTGTTTGATGATCAGTAAGTTATCACGAGCTGTGGGCGGTGCGCCGCCATTATGTGTTTTCAACACTGACAGGGAGTCGGGCCTTGCTGGATTTACAACACAAGATCATTCACTTCACCTGATATATGTTATGTGACATTACGTGAGGGAGTAGCGTCGAAAATGGTTGTGTTAGTAAATCGGTAAAGTTATCACAGGCTGTGGGACGTCTTAGCCGCCTTCATAGGTTTGTTACAACTCTGACAGAGCCTGCTGGATTTACAACACAAGATCATCCTCTTCACCTGATATATGTAATGTGACATTATGTGAGGGAGCAGGGTAGAAAATGATTGTGTTAGTTGTTCTGTAAAGTTATCATGGGCTGTGGGTGTCCGGCCGCCGTTATATGTTTAAATACTGATGGAGATGGGGCCTGCTGGATTTACAACCTAAGATCCTCCACTTCTCCTGATATATGTGGGATGTTTTGATTGTATAATGTAATTTGAAATGTATGAAACCTAAAGTTAACATTAAAAGACACTGAACTCAGTCAGTCTCTCACTCACTCAGTCTCTCGCTCAGCGCCAGTCAACGCGCTAAAGCAGATTTACATTTATGAATTTGGAAAATAATCGCTGAACATTCTAATCATATATGTGATCGTATGCTGCAGGGACCAGCATAGAATGTGATCGTACGTTTTAAAGGGTTAACAAACTGGTTTGCAGAGGCAAACAGCATTGTCATGTGTTTACATCCTTGCTAAAAACATACAATTAACAATACAAACTATTACAGGAAAACACATTGACGAAAAATAAATCATAATAACAGGTAATAGCCCGTAAACCGCTTCTGTTTTTTGTGTGAATCCTGCTTTGAACTCACGACTATTGTGAGCTTTAATTCCTCCACAAAATGTGCAGCACAGAGAGCGAGATTTAAATTTTAACCATTGATCCCATAACACCCCCGCCCCCCTCCCCCGGGTTTCGTTGGCATTGCAAAATGGCCTCGCCCCCCCTTATTTAATATTCTCAGAGGAGTGGTTTATGTAAATATTGAACCCGCTGATGTCAGCTAGTCTGAAGGAAAAGGCTCTAGTTCCCTAACAGCCGTTTGCTGTAGTCCTTAGAAATTGATTTCTTTAAAAACAAATATCTCCCTTTGCTTTAAACTTAGAACATCGTAACTTTGCAGATGTTGTTCATGCTCAAACGGCAACATTACACACTAGCTAAAGTTAGAAAAGTGAAATCGTGTTTTACCACCCCTTTAAACAAAATAGCATTTACAACCCACTGCTTTTAATGCATGGTGTTGTTTTTGTGAGCTAATAATAATAATTTGTTACATTTATATAGAGCTTTTCTAGACCCTCAAAGCGCTTTACATACTACTACTGAAAGCTACTGAATGTTTTCACCTTCACTAGTAGTCTATAGCCTTATTTGGACGGGATTAGTTTAACATTGGGACATGGGGGTAAAGTAATTATAACCAAAGGTCCTCTGTGATTTTTGTCCCGTCCGAATGTGCCATCTCGGTAATCATTACGTTTACATCCACACCAGTAAGCTGATAACAAAAAAAATCAGCTTATTGAAATAATCAGTTTTCCCCGTTTACATGCAAACCAGTAAACTGACAATGCAAGTAAACCGAGTTTACATGACTTTATTAATAAACCGGGTTATTTACTTGTAGTGACATCAAAAATAATAAAGTTTGTATCTGACTCAGAGTTTTTCTAATGTTACGTCAGTTGTGATGTTAAATAAAGCATGCACCGTGTCAGCAGGAGATTCACGGCTCATATTATCCCTCATGCTGCATGCAGCGTTTTGACTGAACCTCTTCTGCTTCTGCTGCATGAGATGAGAACACATCTTTACAATTTTCTGGGTTTTAAAAAAGTCTGCGTTTGTGATATATGTCCTTATTTCATGCAAAATGGTAGCTCGCTCTGTCCGGATGCATTTAAATCTGCTCTAAGTTTGCGTCACCTATCACACATGCGCACTTCAATAAGCCGACAGAAAGCAGGTTAATGCGTTTACATGCATCGCGAAATCTGGGAAAAAAACTACCTGTCCCGACCGGTTTATGCTTACACCGTTTATGACCTTACTCCAATTAAAGAAAACGTCTCGGTTACGTATGTAACCCTAGTTCCCTGAGGGGAACGAGACGCTGTGTCGAAACGCTGTGAGAACGTCTCTGCGTGATTGCGTCGTGAAGCGCGTGTAGAACCAGTCCATTCAGGAGATCGAACGTCATCGACGTGGTGACGTCATCGACCGGAAACTATAAAGCTGATACTTCCTCATTTGGTTCAAATGGAGCCTCAGACAGGCCCCGCAAAACAATGGCCAAATCCCAGGTCGGGACTCTCAAATGTACCACCGGCCTCAACCTTAAAGTGCCACGGAGGAAACGTGTAACTAATGGGTGTCTTCCCAAAGACACTCCACCCAAAGGAGTGTGGAAAGCAGCTAAGGCCGCCACGTACAACTTTATTATGGAGGGGGTCAACCCTGCCGAGATTCTCGCCTACAGGAACTCCAGCACTGTACCAACCGGGTAGTTAACTGGGTCCAACTGGCGTTCTCTGCACCATACTGAGAACAATCTCCATTTCAGAGCGTACAGTTTCCTCGTGGATGGAGCTCTGGAGTGAAGGATGGTCTCTACGACCTCAGTCGAGAGACCATCCTCCAGGAGCCTAGCCCCCTCAGAGGCCAGGCCCACAGTTTCCATAACTCCGGGCGGGGATGAAGGAATCTCCCGCCTGCTTGAGAGAAGAGATCCCTCCTGGTCGGAATCTCCATGGGAGAGCCTTCCAGGAGAGATATTAGGTCCGAGAACCAGATTCTGGTCGGCCAGCACGGAGCAACTAAAAGCACACGGACTCCGTCCCAGCGCACCCTCTCCAGAACTCCCGGAAGTAGAGCAATCGGGGGAAATGCGTACAGGGGCAGCCTCGGCCACTCCTGTACCATGGCGTCCAGCCCCAGTGGGGCTGGATGTGACAGGGAAAACCACTGAGGACAGTGGGAATTCTCTGCCGAAGTAAACAGATCTACCTCTGCTTTCCCGAAACTTTGCCACAGGAGCTCCACCGCCTCGGGGTTGAGTCTCCATTCCCCAGGCCTCGGCCCCTGCCTCGACAGGATGTCTGCTTCCTGATTTAGGGCCCCCGGGATGTAAACTGCCCTGATGGAATGCAGTTTCCCTTGGGCCCACAGGAGGATCTGACGTGCCAGCTTGTATAAGGGACAGGACCTCAGACCCCCCTGATGGTTTATATAGGCAACCACCTATGTGTTGTCTGTCCTGACTAATACATGGTGGCCCCTGAGGTCGGGCAGGAACTGTTTCAATGCAAGAAACACAGCCAGCATCTCTAGCCGATTTATGTGCCATAGCCGCTGATGTTCCTGCCATAGACCCTGGGACAAACGACCATTCATGGTCGCACCCCATCCCGTGAGGGAAGCATCTGTCGTTACCGTGACGCGACGAACATGAGCCCCCAGCACAGGTCCCTGGGCCAGAAACCCGGGATCTTTCCACATGACCAGAGCACGAAGGCATCGCCGCGTGACTTTGATCGTGCGGAGTGGATTCCCCCTCGGGGAGAACCCTTTTGTTCTGAGCCACCAGTGTAACAGCCTCATGTTCAGCAGGCCAAAAGGTATCACGTTGGACGCAGCCACCATGAGGCCTAACAGTTTCTGGAACTGCTTTACAGTGACAGCATGGTCTAGCTTCAGTTCTTTGACTGCTATCAGGATCGATGTTATGCGTGTCGGCGATAATTGCGCCCGCATAATTACAGAGTCCCAATTCACACCTAGAAAGGTGGTCCTATGAGCCGTAGAAAGCACACTTTTCTTTGCGTTCAATCTCAACCCCAACCTCGACATGTGCGCGAGAACAGCATCTCGATGCTGAACCACCATCTGCTCGGTGTGAGCCAGTCGTCGATATAATTGAGTATGCGGATGCCCTGCAGACGCAACGGCGCCAGAGCTGCATCCACACACTTGGTGAAGGTGCGGGGTGACAGTGCTAGAAAGAAAGGGAAGTATTCGATATTGGTATGCCTCTCCCCCGAAGGCAAACCTCAGAAACTTCCTGTGATGTGGAAGGATGGAGACATGGGAATATGCGTCTTTGAGGTCTATGGTCACAAACCAATCCTCTGACCTGATCTGAGATACGATCTGTCTGAGTGTAAGCATCTTGAACTTGAGCTTCGCCACAGAGCGATTTAATAGACGCAGATCTAATATCGGGCGCAACCCCCCATCCTTCTTCGGCAAGATGAAGTAACGGCTGTAAAACCCTGACTGCCTGCCGGGAAGAGGAACCCTTTCTATAGCCCCCTTTCGCAGGAGTGTCTCTACTTCCTGTGCCATTACCAGAGCCTGCTCCGGGCCCACCTCTGTGGGTAGGACACTGCTGAACGGAGGTGGCCGCCTTTTGAACTGAATCGCGTACCCCCTTTCTACAATCTGCAGGACCCAACGAGATATATTCGATAGACGTTTCCACTCGTCTAGAAAATCTACTAAGGGAACCAGCCTCTCAAGGCTGGCCTCTGGTGTACTTTGAGCAACAAGTGCAGTGCCCTGAAGCGGCGAACCGGCATGGAACGCCTGACTTGACTGCTCGGGAGCCCCCCGAGGGGGGAGCGGACCACCCTCGGGTGACCCGCGGGGACCATCTGCGACCCGGCATTGCGGCGGGGTTGGCAGCTTGGTCCCCAGAGGGTGCAGCGGGAAGATGGGTACCGTGCACTGAGGTAAGCACTGCCTTCCCGCGGAGGGGACAACCCTCAGCGCCCTGACGCTTCTGGCATCAGGAACGCTTTGACGAGGCCTTCTTGGCGATGAGGACTGTCCTCAGATCAGCCCTACAGCCCTCGAAGGCCTCGTCTGAGAGTGCCGCCCCGCCTCCCAGTCTCTTTGTGGGGCAGTACAGGTGGCGACGCTCTGCCGTTGTTGCGCCCTGTGCGAGGAGCTTGTACTCGGTCTTTCTTTGGGCTGCTGTTTTTCAGCTGCGGCCCCAGGGACTTGGATCCGGAGAGGGAGAAACTGCTTAAGCGCCGCCGCCTGATTCTTTGATTCCTGGAACCTCTCGGTGACAGATTGTACGGCGTCACTGAAGAGGCCCGCAGGGGACAGCGGCGCATCGAGCAAAAAGCTCTTCTCCCTCTCCTTGATTTCGGTGGGGTTTAGCCATAAATGTCTCTCCGTGGCCACAACTGGCCATCTCCTTGGTGCCCCGGAGAGCGAGATCGGCGGACTGTCTAAGCTCGTTAATGACGTCGCCCCCCCACCTCATCTCTACCATCCAAGTCCCTTAGCAGGTCAGCCTGGTATGCCTGCATGATCGCCATAGTGTGCCGGCATGCCGCGTCCTGACCTGCCGCCGAGTACGCTTTACCCACCAACACCGATGTTGTCTTAAGTGGCTTGGTGGGTAAAGTCGGGGCCTTCAGGGACGATGCCGATGCAGGCGAGAGATGGCTCGCAAGCGTCTCTTCTACCTTCGGCATTGCCCCATAACCATACTGTTTCAGCCCTAAGATTTTGCTATATGTTGAAGTTTGTGGGCTGAAAACTCTATATGATGCCGGTTTCCTCCACGATCTAGACACCTCGGTGTGCAGAACGGGGAAGAACGGCAGGCCCCGACGTTGAGGTTCCGCTGCACGAGAGGGCAGGAATCGCTCATCTAATTTGCTTTGTCTTTTACGATGGGATTCTGGTCTTTCGGTTGGCCAGTCGATGTTTAATCTGGCCACCGCTCTCGTGAGCACCTCAATGAGCTCCTCGTTTGCAGGTGACTGAAGTGGCGAGTCTTCAGTCGCGATCCGCAGGGCGGGCTTCGAAACCCCGAGACGAGGCGCTGGACGGTGCAGGTGAGGGCTGAGATAAGGCTGGGCCCATCTCAAACCCCTCTGCAAGGTCCATTTGTAAACCCCACGACTGAAGCCGCCGCTCTGCGGCTGCAGCAGCGGGACCCGAGCCCCGGGGAACACGAGCCGAGGCACCCTCCTCGAAGAGTGCCCGGCGGGACTGCAGCGTTCTTAATGGAAGCTGCTCGCAATGCTCACAAGCAGCCCCCTCGAGGGCTGCCTGGGCATGCTGCGCTCCCAAACAGATCACACACAGAGAGTGTGTATCCCCACCCGTGATGTAGCGTGGGCAGGGATGAACACACCTCGTGAACTGTTCACTCGCCATTATATCTCCTTTTTTTCTTTTTTGTTAATATATGACTCAATATTTAACAAAGGTGGAAAAATTCTCTCTCATAGACAGACAAAAACACCAAATAGACAGACAGGTTCACACAGATCGCTTGCTGAAGGCACAGAAGCTAGTTTCTGTTTGTGTTCGCGGATGCTTTATAGTTTCCGGTCGACGACGTCACCACATCGATGACAGTCGATCTCCTGAATGGACTGGTTCTACACGCGATTCACGACGCAATCACGCAGAGGCGTTCTCACAGCGTTTCGACGCAGCTCGAGTTCCCAGATAGGGAACAGGTTGCCGCGTTTACATGACCATGTTCATTGTCGGGTTATTAGGCATAACGGCTTAAGAATGTGCATATAAACGCACCAAATGTCAGTGAAGATTACTGAGACTTTTAACTTTTGGAAAAAAGTCTGGAAAACGACCTCGGGTAATACTAATCCCGTTCGAATAGATCCAATGTAAAAATGTATGGTAAAATTCCGTCCTTTCCTGTTTAAAAGTAAAAAAAATGCGTTTTGCATGCATGGAGTGCACTTGAACAACCATTCGGTTGCGTTGTAGGTGGTGGGACAACTCTGTGGCAAACCTTCAGTATTTTTCGCATATTATTTAAAGCAAAAAGAATATCAAAAGCACTTATTAGAGGCACAACACTTATTTTAGCTCTAGGACAGTGTCTATTTCCAACACAATCCAATTAGAATCGTTAGACTGGACCTAACTGTTTATTAAAACACACATACTATATATTGGAGACTCATCAGAGTTCAGACTGGCACCCATGTTGTGTGTTTGCTCACATGATAACAGCAACGTCATATGCACATGACGACAAGGTTACCGTGTTGTGTAAAGTGTTGTCACTCCTCCCACTTCTGCTAGTTTTATTGAGGTATCTTATCCCGTGCGAATTGCCCATTAATATTACAGACGTCCTGAGGTAAAATTACTTTACCCCCACGTCCCCATGTTAATCTAATCCCATCTGAATAGGGTTTAAGATAATACCTGTCAACTTTTGGATATCAAAAACTGGGAGGGACTGACCTCACACACTAACCTCGTGATCATGGCAACCTACAGTACTATAGGCTACAGCATATGGCAGTTATCGTGAGGCTAGTTACAGAGCTCAGATTAGAAATGTTTTGTTTTTTTTGTCCTCTGGTATTAATATTTTTTAATAACGCAGGTTAAATACAGGATATTTACAGGAAAATACTAATACGGGAGGACGGCGGGAAAGTATGGTAAAATAAGGGACTTTCCCGGCCAAAACGGGATACTTGACAGGTTAAAGCCCTATTCGGACTGGATTAGTTTAACATGGGGACGTGGGGATAAAGTAATTATTACCAGAGGTTCTCTGTGATTTTAGTCCCGTCCGAATGTGCCATCTCGGTAATCATTACGGACAATGTCAGTAAAGATTACCGAGACTTTTACCTTCTGTAAAAACGTCCGGAAAAATTACCTCAGGTAATACTAATCCCGTTCGAATAGACCTGCTGTAAAAATGTATGGTAAAATTCCGTCATTTCCTGTTTAAAAGTTAAAAAAGGCACATTTTGCGACCTTGGAGGCGCTTGAAGCATTCGGTTGCGTTGTAGGTGGTGGGACAAATCTGTGTGGAAAATGTCCGGTATTTTCCGCATATCATTTAAAGCAAAAAGAAGATCAAAAGCACTTATTAGAGGCACAACACATTTTAGCTCTAGGAAAGTGTCTATTACCAACATAATCCAATCAGAATCGTTAGACTGGACCTAACTGTTTATAAACACACATATATTGACGGAGTTTAGACTGGCGCTCAGGTTGTGTTTGCTCACGTGATAATGGTAACGTCATATGCACATGACGTCAAGGAGGTGCGAAAAGCCAGTTACTCCTCCCACTTCTGCTAGTTTTACTGAGATGTCTTATCCCGTGCGAATTGGCCATTAATATTACAGACGTCCTGAGGTAAAATGACTTTACCCCCACGTCCCCATGTTAAACTAATCCAGTCCGAATAGGGCTTAAGAGTCCCTCAATTGTCCTCAGTGAGAGAAGATATATTTAAAATTCAGTGTTTAAATATGCAGATATGCATTCTTAAAAACCTTGCCAGAGGATCATTGAGGATTTTTCTGAAGAACAAACAAGGGATTCATGAACGTAGATGCTTGGACACAGTGACCGGAACTGAGGAAAACTAAAAGAGGTATGTTTATTTGCAGATATAGCATGGACACAATAAATAAACAGGCAAGTGATGATATCGTATTTGTTATAGGCTTGTATTAATACATTTGAGTCTTACAGAACCGTTGAAACACTCACAAGGGAACAATGCTGAGACAAGAGATGACTGGAAGACATCTTGGATGACGTGATGACTATAATATGTTTTGGGTGTCTGTAGATCAACTTGGATAAGGATACAACAGTATCTAGCAAGGGCATCAGGAACATTAAGCACGTGTGTAGTCTGTAGCATCAGTAAATGTCTGGCATGAGTGAGTGTGTGTGTGCATGTGTGCATGCACTCTTTATATTGCTGCTGATTAGTGCTTGATGTGCTTGATGTCCAGGTGCATGTGATCAGTACTCTGGTGCCGGTTGAGTGATTGAGGGAGAGCCTGGCATGATCCTGACAGTATTATGTAAGCTTTTGAAATGGTTAATTTGTGTAAATTCAGTTATTATTTTGTCTTTTAGACTGTTTGTCAACATCGGTTATGAGAACAGCTTATTTAGGACAGTGGTAAATAAAATACAACATGCAATTTGTATAATTCCTCTTATTTTGTTAATATTATTGCATATTCTAACGTATGCTAACATAATGCGAAGACCTGTAAAGTAGATTCTCCAACACTGATACAGAAAAAAATATATGAAAAAATAAACTGGGGGTGGGGACATTAAAAAATAAACAAACAAAAAATGAAAAAAGTGAAAATATTTGAAAAGACCACTTTGATTGGTGAGATTGATGGACCGAGTTCAAACTTGTAGGAACATTACGGGAACCCTCTTTGTTTTCATGACGCCTTACAGGCTACGTTTTCAGAATACAAATATCTCTGGGCGTTGTGCATGTATTATCACAATTCAAGTTTGGCTTTTACAAGGACAAGGGACAGCAGGCAGGATGCTGGGGGAGCTTTGTGAACTGAAGAAAACCACTAGAATCCTCTGGGCCCCAGGGTCTTCACCCGTCTTCACTGCCACCATCATGAACTTTACGCCCAGGGCTGCAAAGTTCAAAACAAACACACCCTGTCTGACACATACATACTCAAACAAACAGTTTCTTAAAATAGATGAGATGAGAGACTGACTGATTTGATGAAGAATTAGTGGCATTGGATAACCTCTTCAGCTGCTTTTAATGTTTGTGTATGATTTTTTCCCCAGCATATATCCCAAGAAAATTAAGAAATAACATCAAACTAAACAAAATATGTGCGTAATATATATATATATATATATATATATATATATATATATATATATATATATATATATATATATATATATATATATATATACACACTGTGGATTATATATATATAATCCACAGTGGCATTACTTACATTGTGGTGATTGCTTGTTTTCAGAATGATCCGGATGCACTTAACATTTGCATTTAACCTTTAATCATGTCTATAATTTGAAAAAAGTAGCAAAGTCTCTTTAAAGCATGACACTGCCCTACGTCTAATGGTTGACTGCACTGCATATCAAATGCAGCTTTGCTCCTATCGGATATCAAAAGACTGTTAAAATATTAATGAAGCACACGTGCATGTAGTGGACTGACCATAAATAACAGAGTTCACCGGGGACTATTTATGACACTGGTGATCAACAGACCAACAAATCAACTGTTCTGCTTCAGTGCTGACCTTTTATATGCCACTCTGTATAATTTGATAATTGGTTGATTTTATGTAAATTTCTTCCTATAATATTATGGGAACGGTAAATTGTGTTCTAATTGAAAACTTACTTTTATAATGCTTAGTTGATCAAGAGTCTATATCCCCAAGTCTATATGACAGTGTTTTCCTGAACCCTGTTCTTGGAAGCACACTAACAGTATTTGTGAATTCCAATCTGAAGTGAGCATCCCTATGCCCTATTAACTCTGAAAGATGGAACCTTTGAAGTGGGGACTTCGAGGGAGCAAGGTGCTTATGTGTCATAATGTAGCTGTTTGGCATTTGCATTTAACCTTTAATCATGTCTATAATTTGAAAACTGAGTCAAATCTCTTTAAAGCATGACACAAGGGAGAAATGAATGACAATGTATTTTACTCATTAGCTTCACCTGGATGTTACCATGACAACGCAGTTCAGTGTCCATCACCCCATTAGCTAATCTATTGTAATGGGAATTTCTTATTATTGCTGTTAATATAATTGATGCAAATAATACACAGTAAAACTGGCAGGGATGTACAGGATTACATAGTATTATTTTTCAATAGAGTACTGTAGTCTAGGAGCAAAAAGTCTATACATTTGCAATGAAATTAATGCATGCTGGGTAATTTTCTTACTGTTAATCAACAGCAAAATGATGCTGACATCACAGTAATTTACCGCTCTTGTTTTATTGTGAATTCACATAATAAAGCTGTCTTTAACTATGTCACTGTAAGAAATTATATTGTTTTGTTTTGAAGTCATTAAAAATGGTGATCAGCATTCCATGTGCTTGTAAACTCATATTCAAAAATGTCTGCTCTATCCAATCTATTAATCTATAAATTAAAGCAATGACAAGCTAGAATATAAAATAATCAAATTGGCTGATTTTAAGTTTTTAAGTCAAACTATGCTACTGTAAGCATTATTTCAGCATGACGATTTTTACCAATAACTTATATAAAATTCCCAAGTGTTTAAAGCTGGTGCTGAGATTTATATTTGAAAGGTGTAATATCATCTTGACAACATAGGATTGTATTTCTTCCATCAGCTAATAATTGCACAGACATCAATACTTGACATACAAAACACAACAAGTGACAAATGCAGCAGCTAGAGTTCTTACTAGAACCAGGAAGTATGATCATATTAGTCCAGTTCTGTCAACATTGCACTGGCTCCCTATTAAACATCGCATACATTTTAAAATCTTGCTTATTACTTACAAAGAACTAAATAGTTTAGCTCCCTGGTACTAGTTTAGCGGTCGATCCTTTTCCTATTTAGCTCCTAAACTGTGGAATAGTCTTCCTAGCATTGTTCGGGAAGCAGACACTCTGTCAGTTTAAATCTAGACTAAAAACACATCTCTTTACTATGGCATACACATAGAACATTTTTAACTTTCATTTTCAGATCAATTGACTGACTGTTAGGCTGCATTATCTAGGTCACCCGGAAACCGCGAACACTTCCCATAACACCTGATGTACTCGTTACATCATAAAAAGAGTGGCATCTACGCTAATGTTTAGTCTCTCTGTTTATCCCGAGGTTTATCCCGGATCTGGGCCCTGTCCGGATCGGATGGTGGACCTGCCTGGACATGACCAGCTCATCCTGGAGTGTCTGCTGAGCCGTGTCCATCGGTGTCTCCTCTGAATTTGCATACTCTTGTGTAATCGACGCCCCATCCCATCATTTATTTCCAAATAAATCTGTCTCTTCCGTGATACCCTGAAATTTTGAATATTCCAATCTAATATGATTTCTGACCTGTAAGGTTGCCAGAATAATAATCTTACACGGTGTGTTAATAGGCCAGAGGAGAACTGGCACCCCGACTGAGTCTGGTTTCCCCCAAGGTTTATTTTTCTCCATCATGCCCTGATGGAGTTTTGGTTCCTTGCCACTGTCGCCTTTGGCTTGGCTTGCTCAGTTGGGGACACTAAAAATATGATTAAAGTTATTCAACTTATTATACAAATAAAATGTATGAATTAGGTCTTATTTAATTCTATAAACTTAAATACTGATCTGCCAATAAATTTAATTGATAAATTAAAGTGAGCTGATGACGTCACTGTTTTCTCCGGTGCGGCTGTGCGGCCAAATCTGGTTTTGTCGCGGTGTTGTCCTGTTTGACACTGTGAAGCTGCTTTGACACAATCGCGATTGTAAAAGCGCTATATAAATAAAGTTAATTGATTGATTGATTGACAGTCAACAATATAAAAACAATTAAAAATAATAAAAATAATAATCTGAACATTATAAAGTCAAATCAACTTTATTTATAAATTTGATGCAGCTGTACAGTCGTTCTGGAGAAAACGGTGATGTTATCAGCTCATTTTCATTTATCATATAGTGACAATGTGGGCAGATCAGTAATATAGTTGATACAGTAATTCATTGTATTTGGATATTTAGTTGAAAACTTAGATCGAAATTTTAGTGTCCCCAACTGAGCAATCCAAGCCAAAGGCGACTGTGGCAAGGAACCAAAACTCCATCAGGGCGTGATGGAGAAAAAAAAAAAAAAAAACCTTGGGAGAAACCCGGCTCAGTCGGGGTGCCAATTTTGCTTTGGCCTATTATTAAACAGTGTATGATTATTACTCTTGCAACCTTACAGGTCAGAAATCATATTAATTCAGAATATTCAAAAGTTTGAGGTATCAAGCAAGCGATGGGTTTATTGAGGATGATGTGTTGATTAAACACATATATGAATATTTGGATTGGATTGCATTGTGCTGGAGAAGGGTATAAAATAACCAACAAACTGTTAAAAGCAAACCAAGAACAAGTTCAACAGCACAGATAGAACCAACAAGAATCAAGAAACTCAGCATAATCTATGCCATACCTCATGCTGGATACCTTTATAGTACATATGCACTATAGAAATATAGTACGATACTGAAGATTTTATGAGAAAGAGTGCAGTTACATATGAAATAAGTCCTACTATGGAATTACTGTGAAAGTGCAGTAATGCAATAATTAATTAGGAATATACTGTAATGTCACACTCACACAGACAATTTTAACAGGATATGAATTTCATTAATTTTAATTTAGGCTATTGTTTGTACAGACATTGTTACATATTTTCTTCCCGAAGAAACTGTGGTCTTAACAAAATTTATTTACGTTCGTAATTATGACTTTATGGTGGCATCTAAGTGTGTTCGCCTCATAAATACTCATAAATAAGATCTTGCCAACTTGAGCACAGAATTAAGCCCTATACCGCTTTCAGTAGCCTATCCTTTCTTTTCAAACTGAACATGTTCGCTCCCGTCCCTTCAGATTACAGATTAAAGTAACAAAAGCCTGCCCAAAAAGTCGCTAACTGAGAACGCATCAATTAATGAATTTATATGTGTTGTTGGAAACTGGACTAAAGCTCTGTGATAGTGAGTAATATAAGGGATAAGCACAAGAGAAGAATGGAAATCAAAAGTACATTTCTTTTGACTTGTATGTGTACACAGGCATTCGACACATGCCCAATTTTGTGTAATATCTTGCCACGAGTTGCAGCCCATGCAAACTGCAAAACAAATAATTGAATGCCCATGTTTAACCTACATAC
Source organism: Pseudorasbora parva (assembly GCF_024679245.1). Taxonomy (NCBI): domain Eukaryota; kingdom Metazoa; phylum Chordata; class Actinopteri; order Cypriniformes; family Gobionidae; genus Pseudorasbora; species Pseudorasbora parva. The sequence continues at coordinate 34,682,051 of NC_090188.1, read as the reverse complement.
AAAGTTCGCATAGTTACAAAAAATTGGTGGTGTGCGTTCAGTTTGCGCATACTCTTCTGATGATGAAATTAGCATCATGTGCACTGTACAATGACCCTCGGGTAAAAAATTAAGCATACTTTGGCCTTTAGTGTGTCTATGGAATTTTCCCTTGTTTTATTGACCACTAGGTAAAAGCGATGTCCATTTGATTAACTGTGCCGTTTGAGGCATCCTTCCTATCTGTAGCTCCAACAAAATTTTAATACTTATAGGTTTTTCAAAAGTATGAGCAATAGCAATGTCAGGCACCACTACATATGAATTCAAAAAGATTTAATCAAATGATTACGTCATATTTGATAGCCATGCAAAATTGAGTAATGGTTTAGAATGAGAGAAGCTATTTTGGTGTTATATGCATATCACAATGTCATGATTCAGGGACTCTATCATTTGCATAATTCTGTGTTTTTTTCAATAATGTCAGTTTGGAAGACACCTAATTAATGAATCCTGTTTACAAAAATCTTTTCTAAACATTACCTCATGGCCTGGTGTTGCATCAGTAAAATTACACTCTCTGGAGAGGCAGAGTCATACAGGCTCAGCTAAGTCCTCATTGTGATTCTTTTGAATTCTTTGAGCATTTTAAATAATTGAAGCAATATAGCACAGAATCTTTTCTTTTTCTTTTGCACACACGCTGTGATAGGCGTCAGTATCCCCGTGACACCACATTTTGGACAATTTGCTTGGAAATGAGTTGTATATAAAATGTACTCAATTGTTTAGTGCATGTTGTTCTTTATTACACGACTTACTGTATTATCTGACTTTGTTGTTGGATATTTTGTAAAATAATTGTATAATTGATTAATGTATTGTATTATACATTTGTAAAATACATACATTGTACTGTTTATTTGCACATTCACACTGCCCCATGTATTTTAGATATCTACCTAAGATAATAAAACATGGTAATTGCTAATAAAAATGGTAATAAACTCGTCACATGTAATTAGTATAGTCATAACAGTAAAATATGCATAATTGCATGCAACCAAACCCAAAGTACATGCTGTTAATTAATATTACTTAGTATATGTATAATTACACGGTAACAAGGACACCTTGAATTAAAGTAATTTACAAGCTACAGTAGTGTCCAAAAGTCTACTGTATTCAAATATGATACAAATAATAATAAAACATTTTTTTTTTCAAGATTTCATTAGCATATTGCATGGTCATGCTTGAAGTCAACACTGAAAAATGTGCTAAAAACAGAAAAATAAAATTTGTGTGGCCAGGCTGTCATAAAAAAATTAAAAATAATAATAATTATTATTATTATTATTATTATTATTATTATTATTATTATTATTATTATTATTATTATTATATACTCATGCAAAACCAAGAGAGAACCAACAACTAATTATGTTGTATTGTATGATTTTTCTTATGAACTTTGTTTTTCTATGATTTTACCTGTACTGTAAAAAAATAAAAAATAAAAATATCAGCTCTCCAATTGAAAATTTTCTAGTGACTGATCACATCTAAATTTTTCAGTTGACCAAATTGAAATTCTGTGAATTAAACTGCATCAATTCAGAGAAATTCAATTCGGCCAACTGAAAAATTTAGATGTGATCAGTCACTAGAAAATCTTCAATTGGAGACTTTTTTTTTTTTTTACAGTTTGTAGCTGTGGTCACCCCCCCCCCCCTTTTTGCCACATAATTCTGTCAGATAAAGAATTTATTCTTCCCTTATATTTAAATATAAAATATTTTTGATTATTATTTCAAATATTTTGTGATTAAAGGAACACTTTTTTTTTTGAAAATATGCTCATTTTCCAAGTCCCTTATAGTTAAACAGTTGAGTTTCACTGTTTTTGAATCCATTCAGCCAATCTGGCGGTAGCACTTTTAGCATAGCTTACATTGAATCGTATTAGACCGTAAGCATCATGCTCAAAAAAGAACTTTGCGGCCGTATGGGTGCAGCAGCGCAATGATATTACACCGCGCCTGAAAATAGACAAACTTTCGTCAACATAACCAGCGTGACAATCTGCATGCACATAGAGTGTGCCTTGTAACCATAGAGACGTTTGTGAGAGACGATTCAGAAGATATTTACTTTGGTGCAGATCCTGAACCACATCTATTTGAACCGGAATAACAGTTACACAGAAGATGAGCTTTTGAAATGTGAACGAGAAAGTGTGGCTGAACAGACTGGGGCAGAAGGGACGAGGAGAGCAGATTCAAACTGGTGAGTCAGAGAAGAGTCAAAATTCAAGGAAAAATGGTCCGACATGGATTCGGTCTTCCGACCTTTTGATTTTGACTAGCTTAATATGTGAATGAAATATGCTAAGACAGTAATGCTTATTATGAAGACAGAGAGAGTGCGCACGCTCCGTTGTTTCTCTCTGTCACTACTAACATGCGCACTGTCATCTACATCACTCATAAATCACAATAACTGATCAAATAAGGCTTTGGCGGGACAATTTTTTTTGGGGGGGCCAATACCCACAATTCCACCATCTATTTTAATTAAACTATACACTACCTCACCAGAACTCTACAACAAAACTACTAATGTTATATACTGTATAAACCAAATGACCGTGCAAACCCCCACGCTTAGTGATTGCATTCACAGGTAACGTCATCTAAAGAAAAAGCAGTGCCTTTCAATCTGGTCGTTCGAGCTAACAACATTTTATATATATATATATATATATAACATTTTTATATATATATAACATTTTATATATATCCCTCATACTTACAGCCATGAGGGAGTTTACACTTCGCCCTGGCCATATCCTTTAGACGCTGTACGGTACTGTGGTAACTGTCCACATTTTCCAAATAGTTATCTGGTCCCAAATGATTTGAGCAAACACGCAGTTTGTTTGAATCTACCAGAGTTTTGATTCAAACCAGTGTTACCTGCATGGGAGGCAGACACCGGGACATTAAAGACTGCTTTCTTTAATAACATCAGTCGATAGTGCGCCTCTTGAGGTCATGGACAAGTGTATTTACGTAGAAACCAATGTGAATACATCTTTATTTAAATTCAGAGACAAAAAATGATCTATGCATGACCTGTCCCATGACCTATGCTTTAATTTTATTTGTATCTAAAAATCAGGGGATCTGAAAACTATAGAGCACTAACACTAATTCATACTTGAAGCCGGAGGGTGCTCTCTCACAGAAAGTCCAAAACAAATTTGTAGAAGTAATACCTTTCACGTTCCAAAGGCATTCAGCGTTAGAGCAGCAGATCTGAAGGAAAATAATCGTTATGACTGATGAAAAGCGACGACAATCATCCAATTCCGACAATATATGCTTTATGTGTGTTTTTCAAGCCATCTCAATGTAGGCTACAAGCTTGTGCAAAATTGGCCTCCATTAAATTAATGAACTGGAATTTGAATTGAATTGACTCTGCCCAACAGGAAGCTGAATTTGAATTGGAATGACAGGAAGTGGAGTTAAATTCATGACAATTCAAATAAATTCGACAGTCACACAACAGAAAGAATGTGTTGAATCTCACATGCATTCAGTGTTAGGAAGGTTACTTTGGAAATGTAATTGCTTACTGTTATAAATGTAATGGGTAATAACATTTCCCCATTATAAATGTGATTTGGATTACTTTATTAATGCAAAGCATTAGATTAGTAACTAATTGAATTGCACATTTTACCTCATTAATACAACAATTACATTAATTTTGTAATTTAATAACACAATTTCATTAATCACATCTACACTGTAAAATTATTACACAGTATACTCTAAAAAAGGCTGGTGATCAGGTAAAGAAAAACAGCAGCTTTGTAAAGTTAGGCTGTACAGATAGATCAAACTCGATCCACTCTGAACTCGGACTCGACTTGGACTCGAATGAGCTGGTCTCGACTACAACACTGTTTAACTCCCTTGTCAGCTCACATGAGGGAGGGTTTGTTTTGAAAGCGGCAACTGGAATGATTCTTCTCTCCGAGCTCGTAAACCTCTTTATCAAACAAACACATCCACCCAAGATTGATTGGAATATTATTTTTGTATTGCTTGGCCTGTCCGGTCGTGGATATAAGCGCAAACTGCGCGCGCGCGCACACACACACACACACACACACACACACACACACACACACACACACACACACACACACACACACACACACACACACACACACACACACACACACACACACACACACACACACACACGTATGTATGTGTATGTATATATATATATATATATATATATATATATATATATATATATATATATATATATATATATATTAGAGTAAATGGAAATTACCTGTTTACATTTGACTTTCAGTTATGTTATTCAGTTTATAGTCGGTTTGATGCCGGCACAAAAAGAAACAAACTTGTTATTGCACTAGCATTAGCAAAGTTATTACTCAAAGCGACATTCTTCATAATAATAATAATTTATTCACATCACAACCTAACATTAAGCTCTACTCTTCTGCACAATTGTAGCAGTGAAAACATCAACATAACAGAAATTCTTTCACATGTCAAACATAAATGAACATTATTCATTAACAGATGTTTCCCTTCACTCAAAAACACATTAAACAACATTTAATTTCAATATTAATCCCCATCTCCAGCCATATGCAAAGCATGCTGGGAACTAACAATGGTGTCTCTAAATAAAATGGCATAATTGAGCTAAATCTCTTAAAATAAACAAGTAATCTTATTTTCCTTAATGGTATCAGCTTAATCGGTTCCTCAATTCAAGCCTCAAAATTGCTTACATTTCCTTAAAAAAATTAGGAAAGTGTATCTCTTGGTTTTATTTCTATAAAACACTGAACCAAAAATTTCTTAAGAAAAAATACACCCTATTTTTAAAATTTTGTGAAAATTACAAGACCCATGATTTATTTTGTACAATGTCGCTCCTCAACGCTGCATACCTTTTGCTCTAAAATACCGATAATGATCAATTAAAACAAAAATTACCCCCTCAATGTTGTTCAATTAGATTTTTTCCAATGTTATTTTCATTTCAAAGTAATAAAATAACACGTTTATGTAAATGCAACTACATTTACAACAACGTAATTGTATTTTTACTTTTGTCCACCCAAGGACACTAAGTAAGGTAGTGATTGGTACTCACGTCACCGCTGATGTTGTGATTTTTGGATCACACGTCACTTAAGGTGAGGTTATTAGTACATCAGATGACCACTTTCCCCCTCTTAGTTTGGGACACTAGTCAAGGTCTTTTACCTTGGATGTATGAGAACACTCTGAACAGGAGGCTGTCCAGTCATTTAGAATTAAGGTAAAGTGGGGAGAGTTGATCAGCTGATTTATCTGAAAGATTGGTGAGATTTCTAACTTGTAGAGCCTTTTCTGTATTATCAGCACAAGTAAGGCACAATTGTAATAAAATAGATTTTATTAACAAAAGATAAACAGAAGATTTAACCCAACTACTAAATGAATACAATGAATGATAAAGGAATAAAGTGCATAAGATGCATAAAATACATGTGAGCAAGTTAAGTGTGGCTATAGAAGAGTTACGTTATCTTATGGAAAGATAAACAGTTGTTTCTCTGAAACTAAGTTGAAGAACCTTATTATGCATTAAACAAATATATATGTTTACGTTCCACGTAGTTGAGTAAGCTGTCTGATGGTGATGACTTCTTCCACTGGTTTGGTGGGAGACAATGCAGTGGGGAAAGGAGCTGGAATCTGTTTGAACAGCCTTGAACATGAAGATCTGTGGGATGCTGATCTCCTGGAGCACCAAAAGGTCCTAAAATCTGGAACACGCAGATGAGACCCTGAAGTAGTTGCAGAAGGTCCTGATTCTAGAACATGCAGATGAAGGAACCTTGAAGTGAAGGTTTTCTCTCCTGAGCTTAACCTTGTTGCATATGTCTCTGTGTGTCTTCTGCCTCTTTGGGCCAGACACTCAGAAGTTGTGAATGGTTTTGGATAGATCATTTTGGTCTTTCTTTGTTTCATCATCTACAGCTGAGGTCCCGAGGAATGTTTATGGCCGTCACAAACCAGGACATTAGGGATCCATCTCTAGATGGGTGAAGGGCAGAAACTGCATGTGGACCAATGAGAAGTCCTGTCCTTCCTGTACTTGGAATGTGCTGTCCACTACAATGTATATTAATTTCTTTGAATTGTTCTTGAATTTCAATTCTGCTTCCTTTAATTTAAATTCTAATTCTAATTCTACATCCTGTTTTTGACATCAATTCCAATTCAAGAATTGAATTGGAATGCATGAGTCATTCTCAATTAAATTCTGAATTGTGCACAAGCCCGGTAGGCTATTTATTGACAATATGTATATCACATAAATAACTGATGACAGCTTTTTTAATGTTTAGTATTTTCTGCTCACCAAGGCTGCATTTATTTAATCAAAAATACAGTTAAAACACCAATATTATGAAATATCATTACACATTTAAGGTGGGGTAAGTGCTATCTGGTAACCATTGTTGATATTTCAAATCACCAAAACAAATACGCCCCTGCCCCCAAAAGGGGTCTCGGTCCTATTTTGATAGCTCCGCCCCACACATACGTAACCCAGGCAACGACTATGGCAGAATCTGTGTGTAACTAATCCAGGTCGAATATTCAATGAAAAAGCCTCCCCTTTCCTTTACAAAAACCCAAACCGTTCTCATAACAACTCTATAGAATATGAGCCGACAATCCAGCTAACAACATATTCAAATTATGACCAGATTAGAGCTATAGCGATCACAAAACACAAACAGACATTACACTAATGATATGCATGAACAGGAGAAGTGGGCAGGACTCCCGCCCACAACAATATCTCATTGGCCGGAGACGCCCCCAAGGAGGGACCTTGGGGCCTGTTTAAAACTCCCGGGCAACAAGATATCTTTGCTTTTTGTTTTGCTTCGTGCTTTACTGACTGCCATGGTTTTGCGGCGACTTCTGCTTTGATCGTGCGGGCCTTTCCTGCCTGCACACAGCATCCTCCGAGCTACCCAGAGCTCTTCATCATTACCACACTCCAAAACTCTGTCTGAACCTCGCCGTAGAAAACTTCCTGGAGTCCGCGCAGTGGCGCCACATAGATGCCCGTCACGTAGCAACCAGCTAATGCCATCCAGGATCCGGCTTTTCAACCCGCAAAACCAACTATTTGTCCCTCTGACCACAACAACCGACCACCAGCCGAGCAATGCCGTGCTAAGAGGAACCGATGCTCGTAGGAGCATTCAAATGCAAGTACATGACTCTTCATTCTGGCTGAACTGGTAAAAATCATATCTAAGCGTGCAAACTAAGGTTGACCTGCTAGTATATTGATTCTCAGGTTGGGGTTAAGAAATCATTGGGACTTCACTCCTTTCCATTTCCCAGTAACTGTTTGGATGTGTGTTTTTGTTAGTTTGTGTGTGTTTAGAATATATCAATAAACTTTTGTTTACCTTTTTCATCTATACAAGTGTCTGTGTTACTAAGCTCACAAACAGTGAACATAAAATTGATGTTATTGCTGTTGTAATGGGTAATATCTCGATTTAAGATTGATAATGCACTCTAATTTTCAACCTAACGCTGGAAGAATAGTTGATAAAGTGTTAAATATTAATTTTGAATCATTTAATATGTATCACGGTTCCTTTCAAAGTAATTCAATACCCCTTTGAGTTATTTGATCCGAATCAATTCCTTACACCTTGAAACCTTGAAACACTGAGGGGATTTAGATGCTCCATACGGTGTGGAAATGAACGGGTCTTTATCATTGCTGAAGTGAGTGACAGTACGATCGCAAGTGGACAAACAAGTGAACGTGACACACGAGTATATTTAAGCAAAAGCCAGCATATATTAGGTCTTTCTTGGCTAATGTCCGTCCTGTGTGACTCGTGTATTTTGAATAATGTTGTGCACTGAGCCTCTCTTCTCACCATAGACATGCCCTTTACCTGCTGATTGGCTACAAGTAAAGCTGAATATTTTTCATCATTACTCCAGTCTTCAGTGTCACATGATCCTTCACTAATCATTCTCAAATGAGGATCTGATGATCAACACACATTTATGATTATCATCTGTGTTGAAAAGTGCTGTGCTGCTTAAACATGTTGTGGAAACCATGATGCATTTTACTTTTCAGGATTCTTTGATGAATAGAAAGTTGAATGAACAGCATTTATTAGCATTTATTATCTTGCATTTATTATAATATTATAAATATAACTTGTGATCAATTTAATGCATGTCTGATAAACAAAGATAATTAACTTCTTTCTTTTTTAAATCTTAACTCAAATGTTTCAATATTTATTATAATTTTATAATGGTTTCAACAAAAATGAAGTAGCACCATGAGCAGCTAATCTGTTTTCAACACTGATAATAATCATAAATGTTTGATGAGCATCAGATCCTCATATGGGAATGATTTGTGAAGAATCATGTGACACTGAAGACTGGAGTAATGATGATACATTTAGCTTTGATCACAGGAATAAATTACTCTTTACTATATATTCACAGAGAACAGCTGGTTTACACTAGAGTAATATTTCACTTTTTTTTACGTTTTTTACTGCATAAAAAATGCAGCCATGCTTTATATATATATATATATATAAAGCATGGCATTTTATATATATAACAAATTCAAGCGTATTGCATACTTTTATTTTAAAAGTGCTATATGAACAAAAGTGAAATAACATATGGTTTGTTATTTTAAAAAAACTGCTTATCTCTAAGGTCCATTTTCCTCAGTCCAGCAACATTTTGGTGCACTCTGACAAGAAAATAAAGGTAAAAGATAACATTTGCTTAAAGTAAAAATGTTTTACACTAAAGCGCTGGGCAGTCACAAATTTCAAAATTTGATTTGATATTGATTAACTTCGAGCCTGTCAGGTAGAGTTCATAGCAAATTGTTTGTACTGTATAATGTGTGTTGTTTTTTTTTTGGTGCTATAGATATATTGATTCTGAAGTAATTGTCACGCCCTCACAGCCATCAGTCACTGCCACGCCCATTCATTCACCATCACCGGAATTCTGAACACCTGGGCAACATCATCAGTCACCACTACATAAGCACACCTCACCTTCACACTCACCATCTGGTCTTGCACCGATCCCATCATTGACTACCTGTCCTTCCTAGAAGCCCTCAACTGTAACCACCTTCGTCTTCATCTTCGTCGTCAAGACCAGACCAAATGTCGTCTATATCGACAATTTCCTCATCTATTCAAGTGACCTGAGGGAGCATGAGGAGCATGTCTGTCAAGTCCTACAAAAGCTCCGAGACCATCACCTTTATCTCAAGCTCGAGAAGTGCGAGTTCCACATCTCCACTGCCCAGTTTCTTGGGTACCTCATAGACAACCAAGATGGATCAGAGGAAGGTGGACACCATCACCCATTGGCCACAGCCCAACACCATTAAAGAGCTGCAGCGCTTCCTGGGATTCACCAACTTCTACTGCCACTTCATAAAGAATGACAGCCTGCTCAGCTCCTCGCTCACCTCTCTGCTCCAAAACCGGCCCAAGTCTCTCTCCTGGACTCCATCGGCCACGGAGGCCTTCCACCAGCTGAAGAACGCCTTCCAGTCCGTTCCGATCCTGGTCCATCCCAATCCTCATCTTCCGTTCATCATCGAAGTGGACGGCCACGGAGGCCTTCCACCAGCTGAAGAACGCCTTCCAGTCCGCTCCGATCCTGGTCCCTCCCAATCCTCATCTTCCGTTCATCATCGAAGTGGACGCCTCATCGACCGGGGTCATGGCGATTCTGTCTCAGCGGCAGGGGACACCCTCATGATTCCATTCATGTGCCTTCTCCAATAAGCTATCCCCGGCGGAGCAGAACTATGACATCGGCAACCGGGAGCTCATGGCGATCAAGCTTGCCCTGGAGGAATAGAGACACTGGCTGGAGGGAGCAGAACATCCATTTGAAGTCATCACCGACCATCATAACCTTGAATACCTTCGTGACGCCAAGAGGCTGAATCATCGTCAGGGCCCTCTTCTTCACCAGATTTAATTTCAAGGTGACGTACTGCCCTGGGAACCAGAACAACCAGGCGGATGCCCTTTCTCGTCTCCACCAAGCCAACCCTGAGCCCAAGCAATTTGAAACCATCCTCCCTTCAGTCATGGTTGTCAGCCCGATCCAGTGGGTGCTCCACAAATAGATCCAACAGGAGAACGCCCAGCAGCCTGCTCTGCCGGGAGGTCCTGAAGGGCACCTCTATGTCCCGCCTCGTCATCGCCTGCCCCTTCTGGACATGGCTCATTCGTCACCGGGCTCTGGACACCCAGGCAGAAGAAGGACCCTCTCGCTCCTTCGCCACCATTACTGGTGGCCCGCCATGCCTCGGGACATCTCCCGATTCATCAAGGGATGTTCCATCTGCGCCATTGCCAACACCCCTAGGAGACTCCCGAGAGCAAGCTGGTCCCTCTTCCGATCTCCGAGCTTCCCTGGAGCCATCTGGGGATTGACTTCATGACCGACCTGCCATCATCCAAAGGATTCACCTGTATCCTCGTCGTTGTCAACTGATTTTCAAAATCCTGTAAACTCATCCCCTTCAAAGGTTTACCTAATGCATTGGAAACCGCGGAGAAACTCTTCACCCAAGTCTTCCGACATTTTGGGCTTCCGGAAGACATTGTTTCCGACCGAGGACCCCAATTCATCTCTAGAGTGTGGACCGCCTTCCGTCTCCTAGGGGTATCTGTCAGCCTCTCATCAGGTTACCATACGCAGACCAATGGCCAGACTGAACAGAAGATCCAGGAGATCGGGAGATTCATGAGGGTATACTGCCACCAGAATCAGGAGAGCTAGAGCCAGTATCTGCCCTGAGCCGAATATGCCTGGGACTGGGACTTAGCGGGTCTGGGACTCAGCGCACGTGAAACTCCATCAGGCAGTCCGGAGACATAAGCACCACGCTGGCGCCAAATGCGGACCCACGCCACGTTACCAGCCAGACCAAAAGGTCTAGCTTTCCATGAGGGATGTCCCTCTCTGGCTGCCCTGCCGTAAGCTGAGTCCCCGGTACATCAGACCATTTACGGTAGACAGGCAGCTGAACGAAGTCACCTACCGCCTTCACCTTCCTCCCACCTACAGAATATCACCTTCATTTCATGTTTCACTGCTCAAGCCCTTCACTGAACCTGTCCCTTCTTCACCCACAGATCCTGGTGATGGTGCCGTACCTCTTCCTCCTACCATCGACAAGGACCCATCAGTCTACCGGGTAAGAGCCATCCTCGACTCGCGGCGACGGGGTTCCCGGATAGAATACCTGGTGGATTGGGAGGACTACGGTCCTGAGGAGCGGAGCGGAGCTGGATCTCCAGGAATGATGTGCTGGACCCTAACCTTCTCACTCAGTTTTACCAAGACCACCCTGACCGACCCGCTCCTCGGGGCCATGGTAAAACCCGTCGCCACCCGTCCCAGCCGTCAAGAGCTGCCTGTGGAGGAGGGGGTACTGTCACGCCCTCCCAGCCATCAGTCACTGCCACGCCCACTCGTTTACCATCACAGGAATTCTGAACACCTGGGCACCATCACTAGTCACCACTACATAAGCACTCCTCACCTTCACACTCACCGTCTGGTCTTGCACCGATCCCATCATCGACCTGTCATTCCTAGAAGCCCTCACTTGGAACCATCTTCGCCTTCACCTCCATTGTCCTTCGTCTGAGTGTCAACATCCATCTAAGTATCACCTGTGTCCGTTACCTCTGAATAAATACTTTGCACTTGCACTAACTTATCTGTGTCTGACAGTAATATTCTCATCAGTGTTCTATCAGCTTTTAAATACTTAAATTGGCATATTTGTGGGGGGGGGGGGACACTCAGTCAATCTCATGTCAATCTGGAGTACCTATAGAGTAGTATTGGATCCTTCATATCTTCAAAAAGTCTTTAGTTTTATTATATTTATAAAAGAAATATGGGCTGTACCGAGTCTTTCCAGAAAAAAACAAGCGCCTGGGGGTGTATCGTGTGGACGGAGCTAAAGAATGACGAATGCGCAAAGCGGTGACTTCCTCAAGTGTGGAGAAACTCATGGCTATCGATCTCAGCTAATAGATATATGATCCAGAATCATTCGGAGGCTAAAAATAAATTGAACAGGAGAAACAGCAACAGCAGGACGTCCGTCTCTGTGGTATGTACTGTATTTAGTGGCCTGTCAACCTTTGTGTGTCTTTACTCACAGTTTATGAGGACATGATATCGGTTTATGGACTATTGTATGCGACTAAATCTTAGCAGTAACAAGCAAAACGGTTTTGCAAGTCAGACCAGTGTAATGTTATACATAGAACAACAATGGAGTCCGTTAGCGCATTTGAATGACAAAGCACGCGATCGTGTCGTTTACTGATGTTTACTCACGTGACGAGCCAACAGCATAGACATTTGAAGCAGTTTTACTCACCGGCTGCTTCCAAAGCAGGACCGAACCTTTATCGCTGGGACCGCTCTGTCAAAAACACACTTCTTTGGTATGATTTGGTAAAGTCCTGACAGCAGTGAATGGTGGAGATCCACTTTGCGACACGACTGAAGCGATGTTGTGAAGATTCCCGTCATTTCTGCGTTCAAATCGGTTCAAATGCAGCGCTGCCTTCCCGGAATGCTGTGCTGAAGCGTTGAAGTCGCTTGATGTCAACCATAGGAATAAAGTGGAGCGCGGCGTGGACTATAACGACGACTGGATCTGCACCTGAGAGAGTGGTTATGGGCATGCATTTCTTCTCTCGCTCTAGTCACCAGGCGCACCCTACCGGGAGAAGAGCCTGTACGGCCCATACAAGAACCTTCCGCTCTATTAACGTCAAGCCGAGCCATACTCGAAAAAAACTTGTGAGAAACCGGAAGGAGTATTTTTAACACAGAAATACTCCATCAAACGTCCAACATTAGTTTTTGAAACTTTGTCTATGTTTAGGATGGGAATCCAAGTCTTTAACAGTGTAAAAAGCTCAGTATGCATGAAACAGAATTTCACTCCCCCTTTAATAAATTCAGATAAAATAGTAAAGACACTACAGGGCTGTTACCAATCAAATTAAATAATGTAAACTGTAAAAAAATATAGCTGCAATAAATAATGTTATAAGATTGATGTTCTAAATAAATAAAATGCAATCATACTTTTAAACATGAAACTAAACCGCCAATAGGGGGCAGCAAGTGATCGTCTTAATGAGTGAGTCATCGAGTCGTTCATTCAAATGATTCATTCAAAACGGCGACTCATTCAGTAACAAAACACCGCGCTGAGCGTTGCTTTCCTCTGGAACTATTTGCTACTATCATGTTACAAAATTCATGATTGCAAAGTCGACTTGTGTTATTAACAATATCATAAATATCAACAACTACAAAAAATAAGTTGTACCCCAATATGTTTCTTCTGTGAGTTATATATTGCAGCTCACTTGTTTTGATTTCTCCATGAATCTCTCATAAAGCGCGAGCCTCAACGCGACTTTGTTACCAGAGGCAGAGATACACTCCATTATCAGTCGCTGTTTACATTGCATATAATAACAACAACAAATGAAAATGAAATTGTGAGCAATGAAGATAATGACACTTAATGTTTATTTTTAAAAACATACTGTAGTACATATAATATTTATGTTTACATTTTACATGTAATTTTATTATAGTAGAATATCCATTATACAAGTGCAATTTAAAGAACAATTCAATTACAACTGAATTGTAACAGTAAACACACAGTGAGATTCACTTCTCAGAACATTTTAAAGGGCATCAATAAGTACATACACAGGCTTGCGCGCATGCACGCACGCACGTACACACACACCCTAATCACCACCAGGTTTGTATGGATTCCACTGTTTTATTCACCATGTCAGTTAGAGACTCTAATTATAGCTCTCACCAGCTCAATGAAAGTGATTATGTGGTGTAATTATTCTAAATGCAATTAAGAATGGTGTCGTAATAAAAGGTCATATGACATTTGGTAAAGCACTTTCAGTGCATGCTATCCCTAAAAGCAGATTGTACTCTAACATGTGCAAGCATGGCTACATTAATTTTCAAAATGGTAGAGTGAGCTGCCCTTTCTAGCTCTTGTCTCTTGGTCAAGAGCTCAAGCGTGGTGAAATAAATTCATCATGGCAATTAGAAGGGTTTTTGTTCGGGCTTGTATGAACTTTGCTTGACAAATGAGGTAGAAGACAACCTGCCGTGATCTTTTTACCCAGTCAGAGTCTTCACTTGATCTCTTTGTAAGTTACAGTCATTCAGAGGACTGAGTGGACAAACAAAGAGCTGGGCTTCAATGGATGAAAATAAAAAAAATGCTAATTAAATTTAAAAAGGCTGTATCAAAGGCTCCATCCATGTCATTTTAGACATGTTTCTTCATCTCTCTCTTGACTACATCTGGTACTGTACTTGAAATAGATTTTGATATGAGAATTTTAGGGCTCCAAATGCAGCATTCATTCAGGACGGAAATGGAAAAAAAAAGACAGAATGAGAAGCTGTACAGAGGCAAATGATAAAGAAGGTTGGTTCAGTGCAGAGGCTCTGAAAGAACCTTTTTCTCTCAACCTTTTAATATAATAATAATAATATAATCTTCAGGATGTATTGATGTGGAGATTTGATCAGTGGTACAGTGTGTCCTCTTCTTTGAGAAATCACAACAATATAAGATATGGAAAGATATTCTTGATATATTCATTACATGAGAAATGTATTTCCGTACCATGAAATAATACAATCTTAACATTGTCATCACAGGTTGCATCCAACAATACAGCACAACCAGTTATTTTCAATAAGTAAAAAAAGTGATAAAAATAGATCTAATTAGAGATCTGTTTGAATCAGATAACTTGTATGTTCTAAAGGTCAGCCCCTGACACTTTGATTGGTCCGAACAATTTCTATTCGAGCATAATTACTGTGCAACGGATCAAGTCCAGACCGAATTGCCCAACCTCAAATGTTGTGGGCAGGGTTAAATTCGGCTGGCATCCAGGATATAGGTTCACCATTTGATCTGGATTCGGTCCGGATCCGGCTGACTGCAGTAAACCTCGGGATAAACAGAGAGACTAACATTAGCATAGATGCCATTCTTCTTATGATGTAAGGAGTACATCAGGTGTTATGGGAAGAGTTCCCCGGTTCCAGTCTGAGGCTGAGATGAAAGGCACCTCAGTAATTTCCTGCCATTATTGCGAATCAAACACGCAACCTTTGGGTTACCAGTCTGACTCTCTAACCATTAGGCCACGATTGCCTTTTAGGTTGAGATCCACTGAAGTAGAGTAATTTTAGACCAGAAGCATTATCTTCTTCTGATGTGTATATTCTATAAAATGTTTTACTGTTTCTAATGATTCAGCTATACGACTGTCTGAATTGTTATGTTATTATATTATTAATAGCATAAATTATTCATAGTGGTGGCCAAAATGATTAGAACTCTTCGCATATTTAAGAGGTTGCAGTTGTTTTTGTTGAATTGGCCATTGCAATACCCATAAAACGGATTAAATATCTACAAAGTAAGCGATAGGAATCTGCTGGAACATAGAAAACGGTGGACTGGCCCCCTCAAAGTCCGGACCTCAACCCCATCGAGCACATTTAGGGTGAGTTGGAAAATAAACTGGACAGATCTATTGTACATTCCAAGGAAAGCTTTTGGCTTCAGTTGCAGAAGGCATGGGATAACATTAGTGTTGAAGTTCTTAGGAAATACATTGACAGACCAGAGAGGCCAGAGAGATGTGCTGCTGTAATTGCTGCAAAAGGTGGACATCCCAAAAAATATTAAAGGTAAAAGTCGATAAAAAACAGTATAACTCACTTCATCTGATATTTGTTGTGCCCAGAGTAACCATCAGCATGTTTCATGAACATTATGAAATGAAATCATGCTTTGGAGGCAAAAAAGATAAATATTCCTAATAGTTGGCCATCACTGTATCTGAAAATCTTGCATAGAAAATTGCTTATTTCATTTTCTAACGCCAATTTTATTTTTGAGACCCTGTCTTGCTTTGTTCTCCCATTTAATAACAAACAAACACACCTATAGCGATTCACCACATATTGTGTCATAATTAATGAAAGATTTGATCTCTAAACTTTGATCAATGTTTTTTAAATGAGCTCTCAGCATCTAAAACAATAGTAGATATGTCGTTTTACCACATGAGGTGTTTTAAAGGACACTGAAGGAAACTTTATGCAGCTATTTTCACTATACATCTCTTTACTGTGGCATACATATAGAACATTATCAATTTCCTTATCATTTATCCCCCTGCAAATGCCATATTGACATGACACCTTCATTAAACCCATCTCCGGTGTGACGATTCCAATCTTTCAAATAATCATATTCAAATAATCATATGCATATCTATTGATTTAATATGACATCTGGTCTGTAATGTTGCCAGAATCATAATCATACACTATTTGTTCTTCGACCTGAGAAGAACTGGCACCCTGAATGAGCCTGGTTTCTCCCAAGGTTTTTTTCTCCATTCTGGCCCTGAAGGAGTTTTGGTTCCTTGCTACCATTGCCTTTGGCTTTTGGCTTGCTCAGTTGGGGACTCTTAAATTTCAACTATATTACTGATCTGCCTGCATTGACACTATATGACAATTGAAATTAGCTGGATAGCATCACATTTTCGCCAGACAAGCTGGCGAATTCAATTCTGTTGCAATATTTTCCTGTTAACAGTGTGAAGCTGCTTTGAAACAACTGGCATCGTAAAAAGCGCTATATAAATAAAGGTGACTTGACTTCAGTTCATAATCTGTCAGTCTGAAGGCAAAAGACACCATAACAATAATAAAATGAGTTTGTGTGCTATATTTCAAGTGTTCTGATGCCATAGGGCATCATTAAAGAGGCTATTTGACATAAATTTAAGTGGTTATTCACTGAAAATCACCCTTCCACTCAGCTCTTAAATCAAATATCACACTTTTGGTGCAGGTCAGACATCAACGACAAGTCATTTCATGTCCTAAGACCAAATGTCTTATTTGATTTGAGCTGCAGTGGAAGAAAATTATTTCTGTATTTTCATGCATCCCGCTGTTCCTCACACAAATCTTGTGATCTCAGAAGACTTGTGTAGAATATAGCTGACAAGTTATACAGGCTACTGTTATAGTACTTTTGTGGTGCTATGTTCCACAGACTAAACAACAGCATGGGGTTTGAACAACGCATGTGATGGTGAATAAAAACAGAATTCTCTTTGTTGGGTGAACTATCAGATGGCTAAGTTTGGTTGAGTGGTATTCTGCCTCTCAACTACAAATAGCACAAATACTACGAGGTCCCAAACCTGCTTTGCAAAAATACTTCTGATTATACCTTTTTTATATTGAAATGTTTAATTCAAAAACAAAGCCTGTTTTTCTGACAGGCCTTTTTGTGAATTACTTAAAAAATACATGGAAATGGAAACAAATGTGCCAGCTTTCCACCATCGATGAGCATGGCAATCACATACAGGTTAAAACGGTTTAAGTTCAATTGAAAAGTTCTGTATTTTTATTTTTTTTTATATTATTTTTTACACAAGGCCCTGTCATATGGTGATGATGTCTGTTCTCATTTTCCACAGATTACTCTAGGCTGTTATGATTTCTCAGTGCCACTGAGAGCTTTCTTAATCTCAGTGTCAATAAGTATGCTAATGTAAAATCTGAATGTATTATTGAAGTTGCATGTGAAAGGAAATAATGGTGCATTAGACTACTTTAAAGACCTTGAGCAGTCAGTCATGGCCTTCGCCTGAACCTGCATTTGCATTTGCTTAAAAAAAATCTCACTAAAATCACTTCTTGCTCTGATAAACTGCCTCGTAAGCGTGTGACAGAACTTACACTAACTACACAGTCGCTCCATCACTGTAAACCAGAGTGTGAGCCTGCCAAGCTTTGGCTGCTTGCATTCTGGGAGAGCCGACAGGCCTACACCTTGTTAACAGCCCTCAAAGTGGCACTGAACCCAGTCTTTTTAAAATCTCATTCCCCGAAAACCTGCAAGGTTTTCATTTCACAAAAAACTGCAAGGCCTCCAGTCATGGCCACGTAGCCTGTGCAGTGTAGAGAGGTAGGGGGCTATGGGACAGAGAGATTCACACCGCATGCTGACAGAGTGCGCGAGAGAGGGGCAATGGGCTCGGCAGACAATGAGGCCTGACACATGCCAAATCAGCCTGAGTGCACACACAGCAGAGCCTTAAGGCAAGTGACAAGGTACTTGGCCTCAAAAATGAGCTCATCTTGCCGAGTTCTGCACTTAAAGTGTGGCTTGAGAGTTACTTAGCTCATTAATGGTAACTAGATTTGCATTTCCTGAAGGAAAAAGCAGTGTTTTCAAGGCAGCACAAGAATAGAGAGAGAGAGAGAGAGAGAGAGAGAGAGAGAGAGAGAGAGAGAGAGAGAGAGAGAGAGAGAGAGAGAGAGAGAGACCAAATTCAAATGCAATATTACAGAGAGAAAACACCTTAAAGGGTTAGTTTACTGTCATCTATTACTCAGCCTCATGTCGTTCCAAACCCGTATGACATTTAAAAAAAAAAAATCTTTGGAGCACAAATTAAGATATTTTTGATGAAATCCGAGAAGTTTCTGACCCCTCCATAGACAGCAATTAATTAACAATTTCAAGGCCAAAAAAGCTAGTAAAGAAGTGCTAGGTAATATATTAATCACAATGTATATAAATACACACTTATTCATGTATATATTTAAAGGTCTCATGACCTTAAATTATTTTACACTGTTGTCTGAGGTCAGCTAATGACGTCCGCCTGGTTTTTTGATTCAAAAACATCATAATGAATAAGTAATAGGCTATTTTCTCTGGTTTTGAAGCTCCTGAATGCTGGGTTTTGATGGCCGATACGCACTGTAGACTTGGAAGTAAACGCCCATGGTTAGGATTGGATAAGATTTGTATATTTAAAGAGCTTTAACTGACTCCCTTGTCAGCTCACATGAGGGAGGGTTTGTTTTGAAAGCGGCAACTGGAATGATTCTTCTCTCATTGCTCGTAAACGTCTTTATCAAACAAACACATCCACCCAAGATTGATTGGAATATTATTTTTGTATTACTTGGCCCGTTCGCTCAGTGGATATAAGCGTTATTTTTCTATTTATGATTTACTGACCTGCCGATGGGCTTACGTTTTGGTAGCCCGTCTGGAAAACACATCACCCTGGGACGTTTGGCTTTATGTGCCCTGGCCCATACACGTCCGAGTCTGACCATGAATCGCAATGAACCAACAAATAAAGGATTCTCCAACCTGTGATAGCATGCTAAAGTTCAAGTTGCATTGTTATAGATCAAAATGATCTATAACAATGCAATAATATCTCATATATAAAATAAAAAAAACATATTTTACTAACATAAGTGTGTTGCACCATTTCTGTCAGATCCAATATACAAGCCACAGCATTGTGTTTTAATCTCAATATGTCTGAAAATCCAGTCTGGACCTGGGACTTGTTTACAAACAATTCCGCAGTGAAATGAAGCGAACACACAATTTCTTACGCACATGAGCTGGAATTTCATTAAAAATTAAGTTCAACCACACATTCCTAATATTAGGATACGCAGGAAGCCTATGCAGCGACTGTGTTCTTCCACAACCAGGAATCTTGCTATCTTCGGCATGTTTATTGCTGCTGGCTAGAGCGAACCAAGCAGCTCCACGTGTGGGTGGGCAGAGCTACTGCATTAGGCGTGCTTATTATTCTGTAGGGGTGGTGTTTTGCCACGCGATGATGTCAAGATGAGGCATATTCTGAAATCTATCATTTGCTGGGAAAAGCAAAAAAACAAAAACAAATTTCAGACTAACAAGGAAGTTTACAGCTCTGTATTTTTATTATTAATGCTTGGCCCCATGTACACCCATTGTAAGTTGGCTTATATTAACTTGTCTGATAAGGTAATCGAAAATAATTTGCCTACAGATGTGATTCAAGTGAATTATAACCCGTATAAATTATTGTACAGTCTGTATAACAACTCAGCAGTGTCTTTTCAGGGATGACTGCCATCAGAGAAGCGCTGTTTAAACTTTATTTTAGTCTGCCATCTAAACTAAGAACAAATCACGAAAATCTTTTTGAAATTGGGACCTGCACAATACCTCAGGCATTCACAAACATTTGGAAATGATGCAGGAATGTAAACGGCAGGGCTGTTTGTAGAGATGGGCGGGGATTGAAATTCCCAGACTTCATCTCTTTTCATCGACTCCTAATCAAGGAGACAAGCCATGTGGAAATGCAGCTGCATTGATAGAGGGGATAGAAGGAGGTTGAAATTCATGGGAGTATGCAGTCGGGCTTAATTGCATATTTGCCAGCTCTTAGCAGGCCAAGTGGAAGACAATGGCAAGCTGTGCAGACAGGTAGAGAGTGAGATTTTCTTTTTCAACAGGACACTGACTGATACGCCTCTGGAAAACATCTGCGGGGAGCCCAGACTCCCTGGAGTCTGAGATTCAGGTTATCATTTCCCTGTGCAATTCAATGTGCCAAAATGTAAAATTGCTCTCCTACCACTTACTCCCTATCTGAAATCTAGATTATTATGACTCTAGGTGACACATTGAAGCCTAGATCGTAATATCCTTTTGTCCGCAGACCACCATTCTGTTAAACTACCGTCTGATGAATACTGCACAAAAATGGAAAGCACTTTCTTCATCTGACATTATTGATCTTCTAAAAATAATGGCTAACAGGTTGCTGTCCTGTGACATTAAATCATCCAGCACTTTATCGTAAAATCCTGGATGGACCACAAAGGCACACTTACACCGTAATATTACCGTTTAATCAGTGTATTAACATATATACCGAATCACCAAAGTGTGAATGAAGAAGGCCTGGTCTCCCTGGATAACTAGTTGTTTGGAGGTGGGATGGCAGAGTCATAGAAAGTAGGAGGTCATAGAAAGTGGGAGGTCTAGAAAGTAGTCTTCTTATAAAATTAAGCTTAACTCTGACCGATTGTAAATCGTAATTTTGACCATCCATTGAAATGGGTCATATCATTGACATAGCCTGAGCACTGAGAAGTTGAATTAAATGCACTATAAAACCCCAATCATTAAAGGGCATGCATTTGTTGCATGGATGAAGCAAAAAAATAAAATAATAAAATAAATAATGTAAGTGCTTAAAATTCATGTGCAGAGTTCAGTTCAGTGATAAAAGTTGTCCTCTTTAATGCTGTTAAACTGACCTTACAAAGGAAACAGAATTCAACATTTAATTTTTTAACACATAAAAATTTAGGCTATAATGGCCATTTTATTTTCAGAAGCTGCATCTGAATAGGTATTTAGATATATTTAGAGACCAACCCAGTTTGGTTACCAACATTCTTTATTCTTCTTCTGTGAAAAAATAAATAAAAATAATTGTCATAAATGTTTAAAACGACATGAGGATGAGTAAATGTAAACAGACTGAATTTATAATTTGTGGGCAGACTATCCTCAAAATATGAAAACACACATGCATGCATGCACATGCACACACATATTGTTTTGTACGATTTTTTATTTTTAATGAAAAAATGCTCAACAAAAAAAAAAAACACTTAAGCTGCAAATAGGTTGCAGTAATTGTCTAAATTAGTAAGTTATTGTGTCAAATGATAAACCTGGCGCAGTGTTTTTGCTTTTTTTGTTTCAGCCCAGACTATATTTAAAACATTTTTATGTAAAATATCTTATTGAGGACAGCACTAAATAAAATATAATGCAGTTTGTACTCATTTTGTTAAAATTTTTCAAATTTTCACAGAATGTGCTAGTGTTTCACATGTTTTTTCTTAAAATTATATAACTGTCCGGTGATGGTGCTAAGGGCCCATGATCATTTCTTGTCTCAGGGGCAATACAATTGTTTAGAGAGGAGAAGTTAAAATCTACAAAATATAATGTATACATTATTTTTCTTTTCCTTTCGGATGTTCCCTTCAGGGGTTGCCACAGCGAATCATCTGACTCCATCTAGCTCTATCCCCTGCATCGTTTTTTCCCCTCCAGACAGAGTACCTTCATGTCCTCCTTCACTGCATCCATAAACCTCCTCTTTGGTCTTCCTCTCGACCTCCTGCCTGGCAGCTCTACCTCAGCATCCTTTTACTGACATATTCACTCTCCCTCCTCTCAACCATCTCAACCTGCCTCTCTAACTTTGTCTGCAAAACATCTCACGTGCTGTCCCTCTGATGTACTCATTCCTGATCCTATCCATCCCCGTCACTCCCAAAGAGAGCCTCAACATCTTCAGCTCTGCTCATCTCTTCCTCTCGTCTTTTCCTGAGTGCAACTGTCTCCAAACCATACAACATCGCTGGTCTGTCCTGTACACCTTTCCTTTCATTCTTGCTGGTACTCTTTTATCACACAACAGACCTGACACTTGTCTCCACCCATTCCAACCTCCCTGCACACGCTTCTTCACCTCTTTTCTACACTCCCCATTGCTTTGGACTGTTGACCCTAAGTACTTAAAATACTGCACCTTCTTAACCTCTTCTCGCTGTAACCTCACTGTTCCATTGTTTCACATTATTGCTGAATTTTATTTTAAACTAATGATTATTACTTTTTACTCAATTGACAACACTGTCATGAACACAAATTTAGGGTAGCATAGACAACTTTTGAATTAATTAATGATACAAGAAAGCTGTCACAGATGTGTTTTAGGACGTATAATTACAATGTAAATTTATGACAGGTATTTTCATAAAGTAAGCTACATGATTGACAAAAGTACTTGACAAAGCTGTTTTTGTGACAGCTTCAGCTCTGTGATGCAACACATCAGTGACTGGATTCTTTGTTACATTTTGTTCACTCGTTGCTGATATAGAGCACTCAACAGCCATTCACTATACAAGGATATTAGAGAATTAGTGAATACGTAAGTCAACAATAAGAGTCAATTCCTGTGCTGGAGTCAACCTTGAATCAAAGGCTATATAGATTTTGAGAAATCAAATTTTTCTGGAGTATCATTTATCTTTTCTATCACGTTTGATTGATTGATTCATTGCATCCAAATGTAGCATTTGCATTCATTTAAATATGCATTGTTTGACAATTTAAAATGAAGAAAATTGTGAATGTTGTTGTCGTCAAGGATTTAAAAAAAAACATATGATTTATACAAAGAGACAAGTAGCTTTTCGAACTGATATATTATACGTGTTTGTATATATTAAATCCAACATTCATCAAACGTTGTATTGTCCTTGCAGCTAAATTACATGTTCTTTGTAGTTCATGATTAAATGCATGAAGAATTCTCCTCATCCAGAGAAGTGCTCTCTACTCCAGGCCTTTCTTCAGCCTCATTACAGTAATAAGAACAATATTGAGTGCATCTTTGCAGAGAACATGAACGGTAACACTGGCTAATGTACACTGATACTTGCAATAATGGTTCATCAGCCAAGCCGACTGCTGGTGCTGAGCGAACAAAAAAAGAAAAGAAACAAGAAAGGAAAAATCTTAACATGATCGTGATGCTGTATCTTTTCTACAGAGTATTTGCATTGTGGTTTCATTGATTTTCATTAGGTATGTTTCAGGCACAGAGCATGCGTTAAGTAAAATGAATGCTTGTGGAATATTTTTACTCTAGACAGTGCACAAAACCATCCGTATGTATCCAGTGCCTGAGTTAGGTGAAAGATGATTAACCTGAGAAAGGATTATTGACTGTGCGATGGAGCCAATGCCCCAGGGCCTGTGATTGTCAGGGGCCTCCAACTGAATGACCTGCAGTATCCACGACATTTGAAAAAGGCTACTGCAAAATGAAAAAGACAGACCACCAGTGCTTGATGTACCAAGCTGCTGCTGTGTCAATGCGAAATACCCAAAGATATGAGAAATGTGATCTGCCCCTGTTCCCTGAGTCCTGTTACTGTAATGCAGGTGTGATGTTGTACATTATAGTATGTTATTTCAGTTTTACACTTTTTCATTTTATTATGGACTTTTAAAAAAATGCAGGTCTCCCAATGAAAATTTTCAAGTGACTAATCACATCTAAATTTTTCAGTTGGCCGAATTTAATTTCTGTGAATTAAATTGCATCAAATTCCAGAATTTCAATTCGGCCAACTGAAATCAGTCACTAGAAAATTTCCAATTGGAGCCATTTTTTTTACACTGTGTGCATGTGTTTATTCTTGTAATTGTATTTAAACATTTTATATTTGCAATGTAGTTTCTTGTATTTTGGGACATCATAGTGTCTCTCAATTTTCTTTGCTCCATTAGATATAAATCTATGGTCTTTTCTTTAAATTGAATTAATAGCTATACATATGAAATATTGACATATGAACAGGTGGTTTTAGGGCTAGTGAGTTTTTATTAGTGAAGCAAATAAACAAACAAAACACAGGAAGCATCAGATAATCGAATGACCCTTCCTTCTTTGTTGTCGGCGCATGCTATTTACCATCATCTCTTTATAACAGAGATATTTCTAGGCCCTCTTTGGCATTGTGCTGGCCTCCTCAAACCCCTTTTCCTCAGGCTGAACGAGAGAGAAAGCGAGTAGTTACTCAACCTCAGAAACATATCCAATCACCTGCTGTCCGACGATAATGGAGCCAGGTGGAGGCTGGTAATAGAAAATGTGAATTGCCGTGTGTCATGCCATTCGGTGAAGAAAAAAAACAAAAGTGATTATCAATATTTCACCTGACCCATCCTTCTGTCAGAGTCCATTTCCATCCGAGGATTCCATTAAGCAGAATTCACACAGATACTGAAGCTCAGACAATAGAAAAAAAAAATCTACTACTTGGGCTCCCTCAGGTTTTGACATGGAAGATGAAGCAGACCCTTGTATTTGTGATGATGGAGTCACAGGAATCAAGG